>NC_139996.1:5624389-5639389 GCF_964263955.1 Coregonus lavaretus
CATCATCTTGGAGCTGCTGCATAATGAATGACCCAGTGATCAGTGTGCCAATGATAACCACGGCAGAAATCCACACATGCTCTGATTCTACAACAGACACATGATAACAGGTCTGGTCTGGCCTGGTCCGGTCTGGTCTTTCCATCCTCCTCTCCTCTCCTCTCCTCCTCTCACTCTCCTCTCCTCTCCTCCTCTCCTCTCCTCTCCTCTCCTCTCCTCTCCTCTCTCTCCTCTCTCCTCTCCTCTCCTCTCCTCTCCTCTCCTCTCCTCTCTTCTCTCCTCTCCTCTCCTCTCCTCTCCTCTCCTCCAGCCTGAGCTTCTCCAGAGAGAGCCCTGACCTCACTCACACGCATGCACGAACACACACACACACACACAACACACACACACACACAAAACCACCCTCAGCAGGTCTCAATAAAGCGTTCTGTTCCTCTTGTGTCATCCTAGCAGCTGCACACAAGGCCAGAAGTGTAATGCTGTGTTCTGTGTTTGTGTGCAGAGCAGGGTCTGTTTCGTCTCTCAGTGCCTATGTCACAGCATCGCCCAACGGGTAGACCTAAAAACAACCAGCTGTGCTCATGGAAACCAAGGAGTCTTGCAGTTTGTTTTTGTCCAATGGAGCAGAGGGGTGAGGTCTCACCCACTGAATGAAACCACATCATCCTGGCTAATGCGATGGTGAGGTGGTGTAATGTTCACTGTGACCAGTAGATGGCGTGTCTGTATCGAGTAGCCGTGTGTGTTCTGATGGATGTCTATTGTCTCCTGGCCTCCTGGTCTGAAATGAGGCCCAGCCAGCAGAAAGCCAGCAGTGAGCCAGCAGAGAGCCAACAGAGAGCCAGGAAGTACAGTAATGAGGCCCAGCCAGCAGAGAGCCAGACAGTACAGAAATTAGGCCCAGCTAGCAGAGAGCCAGGCAGTACGGTAATGAGGCCCAGCCAGCAGACAGCAAGGCAGTACAGTGGAGCGCCAGCAGAGAGCCAGGCAGTACAGAAATGAGGCCCAGCTAGCAGAGAGCCAGGCAGTACGGTAATGAGGCCCAGCCAGAAGAGAGCCAGTCAGTACGGTAATGAGGCCCAGCCAACAGAGAGCCAGGCAGTTGTGACGACCCTCCCACTCTGTCTGACAAATTATTTCTCTCTGCTCTTGTTTTCCTTAATAGGATGTGGGTGGTCAGAGATAGGAGGGTCGTCAGCGAAATGGGACACACCTGGGCTCAGGTGTGTCCTGGGGATAAATACACCTTTCCCCCACACATCAAGGAGACGCTCTCCACGCAGAGACACTGTTGTTTTTTCTGTGGCATTTTGGGGCTTCTTTGTGTCCATTTGTTTTGGCACCTTAACACCCCTCATTACCACCTTCTATGCACACATCCACTGACTTCCACTACTGACTACTCACACCATGGTTACTTGTATATAGTTTACTTTATTTAATAAATATATTTGTGTTATTTCTTTATCTCTGCGTTGTCTTTCTTACGAGCTACGAGACGGTTTGTAACAAGTGGGGGGCTGATCTGGGATATAAGGTTGGTTACTAGACATTTTGGCGTATAGTATCTTTTTCATTATGATGGGTTAATGCTAATTGGGGATGCGCTTTGGTTGGTATTCACTGCCTAGTCTTATAAGTGTTCGGTATAGTGCCTTAGAGACGTATCGGTGATTTTGGTTGTTTGGTGACGTCATCAAACAGGTGCGTTGCCTGGAAAAGCGGTTTTTAGAACATTTTGCAAGTTTATTAAAAATAAAAACCAGAAATACCTTATTTACATGAGTATTCAGACCCTTTGCTATGAGACTTGAAATTGAACTTTTTCTTTTTGAAGGTCCCCAAGAACACAGTGGCCTCCATCATTCTTAAATGGAAGAAGTTTGGAGCCACCAAGACTCTTCCTAGAGCTGGCTGCCCGGCCAAACTGAGCAATCAGGGGAGAAGGGCCTTGGTCAGGGAGGTGACCAAGAACCCGATGGTCACTCTGACAGGGCTCTAGAGTACCTCTTTGGAGATGGGAGAACCTTCCAAACGGACAACCATCTCTGTAGCACTCCACCAATCAGGCTTTTATGGTAGAGTGGCCAGACGGAAGCCACTCCTCAGTAAAAGGCACATGACAGCCAGCTTGGAGTTTGACAAAAGGCATCTAAAGACTCAGACCATGAGAAACAAGATTCTCTGGTTTGACGAAACCAAGATTGAACTCTTTGGCCTGAATGCCAAGCGTCACGTCTGGAGGAAACCTGGCACCATCCCTACGGTGAAGCATGGTGGTGGCAGCATCATGCTGTGGGGATGTTTTTCAGCGGCAGGGATTGGGAGACTAGTCGGGATCGAGGGAAAAATTTACGGAGCACATATTTTATGAGAAGGACCCTGAGACGTTCTTTTCGTTGTTTGAGCACGTTGCTGATGCTAGGAGTTGGCCTGATCGCACTTTAATGCTGGAGTGTGTGTTGACTGGTAAAGCGCAGGAAGCATTTTTTTTTTTTGGGGGGGGGGGTAGATCAGCTTTAATATTGCAGATAGATTGTAACTTCCATCAATGTAATTGTCTGCATCACTTCCAATCCCCCATATATTTTTTCCCAAAATATATATATACAGTGAGGGAAAAAAGTATTTGATCCCCAGCTGATTTTGTACGTTTGCCCACTGACAAAGACATTATCAGTCTATAATTTTAATGGTAGGTTTATTTGAACAGTGAGAGACAGAATAACAACAACAAAATCCAGAAAGATGCATGTCAAAATTGTTATAAATTGATTTGCATTGTAATGAGGGAAATAAGTATTTGACCTCTCTGCAAAACATTACTTAGTACTTGGTGGCAAAACCCTTGTTGGCAATCACAGAGGTCAGAAATTTCTTGTAGTTGGCCACCAGGTTTACACACATCTCAGGAGGGATTTTGTCCCACTCCTCTTTGCAGATCTTCTCCAAGTCATTAAGGTTTCGAGGCTGACGTTTGGCAACTCGAACCTTCAGCTCCCTCCACAGATTTTCTATGGGATTAAGGTCTGGAGACTGGCTAGGCCACTCCAGGACCTTAATGTGCTTCTTCTTGAGCCACTCCTTTGTTGCCTTGGCCGTGTGTTTTGGGTCATTGTCATGCTGGAATACCCATCCACGACTCATTTTCAATGCCCTGGCTGAGGGAAGGAGGTTCTCACCCAAGATTTGACGGTACATGGCCTCGTCCATCGTCCCTTTGAAGTTGTCCTGTCCCCTTAGCAGAAAAACACCCCCAAAGCATAATGTTTCCACCTCCATGTTTGATGGTGAGGATGGTGTTCTTGGGGTCATAGGCAGCATTCCTCCTCCTCCAAACACGGCGAGTTGAGTTGATGCCAAAGAGCTCCATTTTGGTCTCGTCTGACCACAACACTTTCACCCAGTTTTCCTCTGAATCATTCAGATGTTCATTGGCAAACTTCAGACAGGCCTGTATGTGTGTTTCTTGAGCAGGGGGACCTTGCGGGCGCTGCAGGATTTCAGTCCTTCACGGCGTAGTGTGTTACCAATTGCTTTCTTGGTGACTATGGTCCCAGCTGCCTTGAGATCATTGACAAGATCCTCCCGTGTAGTTCTGGGCTGATTCCTCACTGTTCTCACGATCATTGCAACTCCACGAGGTGAGATCTTGCTTGGAGCCCCAGGCCGAGGGAGATTGACAGGTCTTTTGCGTTTCTTCCATTTGCGAATAATCGCACCAACTGTTGTCACCTTCTCACCAAGCTGCTTGGCGATGGTCTTGTAGCCCATTCCAGCCTTGTGTAGGTCTACAATCTTGTCCCTGACATCCTTGGAGAGCTCTTTGGTCTTGGCCATGGTGGAGAGTTTGGAATCTGATTGATTGATTGCTGTGGACAGGTGTCTTTTATACAGGTAACAAGCGGAGATTAGGAGCACTCCCTTTAAGAGTGGGAGCCAGAAATCTTTGTGATTGAGAGGGGGTCAAATACTTATTTCCCTCATTAAAATGCAAATCAATTTATAACAGTTTTGACATGCGTTTTTCTGGATATTTTTGTTGTTATTCTGTCTCTCACTGTTCAAATAAACCTACCATTAAAATTATAGACTGATCATTTCTTTGTCAGTGGGCAAACGTACAAAATCAGCAGGGGATCAAATACTTTTTTCCCTCACTGTATATATATATATATATATAGACAGTTGAAGTCGGAAGTTTACATACACCTTAGCCAAATACATTTAAACTCCGTTTTTCACAATTCCTGACATTTAATCCTAGTAAAAATTCCCTGTCTTAGGTCAGTTAGGATCACCACTTTATTTTAAGAATGTGAAATGTCAGAATAATAGTAGAGAGAATGATTTATTTCAGCTTTTATTTCTTTCATCACATTCCCAGTGGATCAGAAGTTTACATACACTCAATTAGTATTTGGTAGCATTGCCTTTCAATTGTTTAACTTGGGTCAAACGTGTCGGGTAGCCTTCCACAAGCTTCCCACAATAAGTTGGGTGAATTTTGGCCCATTCCTCCTGACAGAGCTGGTGTAACTGAGTCAGGTTTGTAGGCCTCCTTGCTCGCACACGCTTTTTCAGTTCTGCCCACAAATGTTCTATAGGATTGAGGTCAGGGCTTTGTGATGGCCACTCCAATACCTTGACTTTGTTGTCCTTAAGCCATTTTGCCACAACTTTGGAAGTATGCTTGGGGTCATTGTCCATTTGGAAGACCCATTTGCGACCAAGCTTTAACTTCCTGACTGATGTCTTGAGATGTTGCCTCAATATATCCACATCATTTTCCTTCCTCATGATGCCATCTATTTTGTGAAGTACACCAGTCCATCCTGCAGCAAAGCACCCCCACAGCATGATGCTGCCACCCCCGTGCTTCACGGTTGGGATGGTGTTCTTCGGCTTGCAAGTAACCCCCTTTTTCCTCCAAACATAACGATGGTCATTATGGCCAAACTATTTTTTTTCATCAGTCCGCAGGACATTTCTCCAAAAAGTATGATCTTTGTCCCCATGTGCAGTTGCAAACCGTAGTCTGGCTTTTTTATGGCGGTTTCGGCGCAGTGGTTCTTCCTTGCTGAGCGGCCTTTCAGGTTATGTCGATATAGGACTCGTTTTACTGTGGATATAGATACTTTTGTACCTGTTTCCTCTAGCATCTTCACAAGGTCCTTTGCTGTTGTTCTGGGATTGATTTGCACTTTTCGCACCAAAGTACGTTCATTTCTAGGAGACAGAACGCATCTCCTTCCTGAGCGGTATGACGGCTGCGTGGTCCCATGGTGTTTATACTTGCATACTATTGTTTGTACAGATGAACGTGGTACCTTCAGGTGTTTGGAAATTGCTCCCAAGGATGAACCAGACTTGTGGAGGTCTACAATTACTTGGCTGATTTCTTTTGATTTTCCCATGATGTCAAGCAAAGAGGCACTGAGTTTGAAGGTAGGCCTTGAAATACATCCACAGGTACAACTCCAATTGACTCAAATGATGTCAATTAGCCTTTCAGAAGCTTCTAAAGCCATGATATCATTTTCTGGAACTCTCCAAGCTGTTTAAAGGCACAGTCAACTTAGTGTATGTAAACTTCTTACCCACTGGAATTGTGACACAGTCAATTTTTTACAATAGTTCTATTTTGTTTGTTTTTAATCCTGAATTTCCTGTACCCTCAACCTCTCCGATCATTTTCATGATGTCCATCCGGTTTGCTTCTATATGCCATTTCTTTCAATATATTCAGCTCTTGGTGTAGCCGACAGTGTCAGCTATGCTACGGTTAAAATGGCTGTGTTACAGATTTACGAATTGGTTCCTGAGGCTTACCGCCAACGATTTGGAACTTTGAAAAGGGCTGATAAAC
Source organism: Coregonus lavaretus (assembly GCF_964263955.1). NCBI lineage: Eukaryota > Metazoa > Chordata > Actinopteri > Salmoniformes > Salmonidae > Coregonus > Coregonus lavaretus. The sequence continues at coordinate 5,630,259 of NC_139996.1, forward strand.
AGACTCATGTTGAGTTTGCAGGGACTGTGTGATCTGATTATGCTAGAGCAATTTAAGGACACAATCCCTGATCAAATAGCCACGTATACTAACGAACGAAAAGTGAAGACTCTCTCTGAAGCTGCGGTTTTGGTGGACGAGTATGTTTTGACTTACAAAAGTGGCTTTGCAGAGTCCTGTGTTCGGAGTGAGTGGGGGCATTCGGAGAGATTTGGGCCTCGCCCACTGAATCACTCAGGTTCACGGGCAGAGCTTAATTAATCTAGGGTTGAGCCTGGCTCCCGTGGTAAAGCTGACTTCATTCAAGAGTGTCACTACTGTCAGGGTTCAGGTCATTGGAAAAACAAATGTCCTGTTCTGGATAAGAGCGTCTGCTAAATGACGTAAATGTAATGTAAATGTTCTCAGGGCTAAGGGTAAATTAAGTACTTGTGCTAAAGTTAAACCTAAGCCTACAGCATTGGCAGCGTCTGTCCCACTTCCGTTCTCTCCTGTCACTCCGTCTCATGCACAGGTGCATGTGAAAGTCCCAATAAACCCCAAATATTTACCTTTCATTATGGAGGGTTTTGTGTCTCTGTTAGGAAGTAACGACCCAGTGCCCGTGAAGATCCTGAGGGACACAGGTGTCTCTGAGTCGTTTGTGTTAGAGTCTGTGTTACCCTTTTCTGCTGAGACTGATTCGGGGAATAGTGTTTTATTTAGGGGAATCAGGTTGAAAACACTGTCAGTTCCATTGCATAAACTGATGTTGGATTCTGAACTAGTGAAAGGTGAGGTAGTTGTAGGGGTGCGTCCTTCATTGCCTATTGAGGGTATCGACGTTATCCTTGGGAATAACTTGGCTGGTGAGCATGTATGGCCTTTCGTGTCTCCATCTCTAGTGGTTTCCTGTAAGCCGTCATTTGTAGGGATTCCCGATGAGAGCGAGCAGAGTTCCCAGAGGTGTTCTCTGCGTGCGCGGTGACGTGTTCCATGAGCCGTGACGACCTGGTCACAGCGCCGGCTAATGATGATGGTACAAAGAAATCTGTCACTACTTTCCCTGTTATCTGTGCCCCGCTCCGATCTAATCAAGGAGCAGTGGGCTGACCCCACATTAGAAGAGTTGCGTGACCAAATTGTGCCTGTGGAACAGTTTGGAGATGTCGCCCATGGCTATTTTCTCCAGGATGATGTCATGATGAGAAAATGGGTGCGTCACAGTAGTTGTTTTGTGGGGGAGGCTATTAGTCAGGTTGTTGTACCAGTTAAGTTTCGTGAGTTAGTGTTGAAAACTTCCCACGACGATGTTGCAGGACATCTGGGCGTGAGGAAAACCTACAATCGCATACTGAGACTTTTATTTTGGCCTAGGTTAAAGAGGGATGTTTCTACGTACATCAAAACCTGTCACACCTGTCAATTAACGGGTAAACCTAATCAAGCTATTAAGCCGGTACCGCTGTTTCCTATTCCCGTAGTCAGCCAACCTTTTGAGTATCTGATTGTTGACTGTGTTGGTCCTTTGCCTCGCTCTAAGAATGGTAGTAGTTCCCTGTTCACTGTGATGTTTCAGACCACTAGGTTTCCTGCTGCCTATCCTCTCCGGTCTATCACCACTAAGTCTGTGCTAAAAGCTTTGACTCAGTTTATTTCGCTGTTTGGAATCCCTAAGGTTATTCAGAGTGACCAAGGTTCTAATTTCACCTCTAATCTGTTTGGTCAGGTTCACCAACAGCTCCATATTAAACACAATTTGGCTAGCGCCTATCACGCGCAGAGTTGCGGAGCACTGGAACGATTTCATCAAACACTTAAGTCTTTGTTGAGAGCTTATTGTACGGAGGATTGGGCGGAGGGGTTGCCATGGTTACTGTTAGCCGCCAGGGAGGTTTCACAGGAGAGCACAGGTTTCAGTCCAAATTACCTAGTGTTCGGACATAGTGTGCGTGGGCTTCTAGCGGTGCTCCAGGATGACTGGAAGTCTCCCAAGCCACCTCAGTCCCTGTTATCTTATGTGTGAGATTTCCAGCGACGCCTGTACGCCATTGGTGAGATGGCTAAAGAGAAGCTGTCATCTTCACAGGGGAGGATGAAAGGAATATTTGATTGGCGAGCTGAGCCTCGTCACTTTAGTCCAGGTGACCAGGTTCTTACTCTGCTGCCAATTGTTGGTTCTCCTTTTCAAGACAAGTTTCAAGGTCCATATACGGTTGTGCACCAGTGCACTGAGCAAAACTATCTAGTTGCCACTCCGGAATGGAGGAAAGTGCACCAACTGTGCCATGCTAAAACCCTATTATGCATGTACCTCTGGGGCCGAACAGTGGGAGTCCACAGAGGACATTAAACCTGTTTTCATTGCTGGGTTCTTCTTTTTGTCATGCTGTGTCCGTGCATGGTGAGGAGGATGTCCCTGGTTCTGACGATTGCGTACTGCAGGGAAGATTGAAAAATTCAGAGTCACTGGCTGTTTTTGATAGCCTTCTCGCTCATCTACCTGTTGATAGGCGAGACGAGTTGGTCAGTCTGATTCTGAGTTTTCCAGTTTTGTTTTCTGATACGCCTACACGTACAAACTTAATAGAACACGATATTGAAGTTGGGGATACTGACCCCATCCGTCAGCGGTTCTATAGAGTTTCTTCAGAGAAACAGAGTTGTCTGGATGCTGAGGTCAGGTACATGTTGGAGAATGATATTGCGGAGCCTTCTTTCTCCAGCTGGGCTTCTCCCTGTATCTTGGTCAGTAAACCGGATGGGACAAACAGATTTTGTACGGACTACCGTAAGGTAAACAGTGTCACTAAGCCAGATTCATTTCCTCTTCCTTGGATGGAGGACTGCGTTGATCAGGTCAGAACAAAGTTTGTGAGCAAGTTTGACCTGTTAAAGGGCTATTGGCAGGTGCCACTGACAAGTAGGGCACGTGACATCTCTGCCTTTATTACACCCTCTGGTCTGTACTCGTATTCGGTTATGAGTTTCGGGCCTAAGTAAAGCACATGCCACTTTTCAGTGCCTTATGAATAGGGTTGTCTCCGGTCTGGTCTGGTGCGCTGTTTATCTGGATGATGTAGTGGTTTATGCAGATACTTAGGAGGAGCATCTGTTCCGTATTCAAGCCTTGTTCGACCGCCTGGCTGCAGGTCGCCTCACTATCAACCTGGCAAAGTGTGAGTTTGCTCAGGCAACCGTTCGAACCTTGGTAAGGCGGTTGGGCAGGGTGAGGTGCGTCCTTTTCAGGCTAAAGTGGTAGCTATTGATGCTTTTCCACCGCCAACCACTAACTGATGCGTTTCTTGGTAATTATTGGTTATTGTCGTAGTTTCTGTAGGAACTTCTCTACCGTAGTCGCGCCCCTGACAGATTTGCTGAAAGGCAGTTTACGTCTGGTCTCCTCTCTGTCTGCAGGGATGATGTGAAGAGGCTGCTTACCTCAACTCCAGTGCTGGCTGCTCCTCGTGTGGATTTGTCATTCACCTAGCAGGTGAACGCGATTCACGTGTGGGCAGGTGCAGTCCTGTTACAAGCAGATGTGTCCGGTGTTGAGAGGCCCGTTGGTTTATTTTCCAAGAAGTTGAACCGTTATCAGTTGAACTACTCCGTGGTGGAAAAAAAAGCGCTAGCACTCATGTGGGCGCTACAACACTTCAAGGTTTACGTCGGGTTGGATGTAGTACCTATTGTGGTCTATACCGACCATAACCCTCTCATCTTCTTGAGGTCTATGATGTGTCCTAACCAGAGGATAATAAGATGGTGTTTGTTCAGGCATTCCATCTCGATGTGCGGCACATCAGGGAGTCTGATAATGTCGTTGCTGACGTTCTCTCTTGTGCGCCCTGTTCCTGAACGAGTCTGGTCCTATTGATCTGTGGACATGCGTTTTCTCATGTGTGTTGTCCCCGAGTGTTGTGACGAATGCGTGTCGTTCACGTGACCGGCCAGTGTTTATTTTTGTGTTTTGTGTTGTCCTCTTGTCCTGTCGCACCTGTCATCTGTTCCCTGCTGTTGTCCTGTCACTCCTGTCATCTGTTCCCTGCTGTTGTCCTCTAGCTCCTGTCATCGCTCCTGTCATCTGCCTTAATTTTGCTGGACCCCAGGAAGAGTAGCTGCTGCCTTGGCAGAAGCTAATGGGGATCCATAATAAATACAAATACAAATACCTGCTGTTGTCCTGTCTCTCCGGTCATCTGTTCCCTGCTGTTGTCTAGTCACTCCTGTCATCTGTTCCCTGCTGTTGTCCTGTCTCATCGGTCATCTGTTACCTGCTGTTGTTCTGTCGCTCCTGTCATTTGATCCCCGCTGTTGTCCTTTGGCTCCTGTCATCTGTTACCTGCTGTTGTCCTGTCTCTCCTGTCATCTGTTCCCTGCTGTTGTCCTGTCTCTCCTGTCATCTGTTCCCTGCTGTTGTCCTGTCTCTCCTGTCATCTGTTCACTGCTATTGTCCTGTCGCTCCTGTCATCTGTTACCTGCTGCTGTCCTGTCTCTCCTGTCATCTGTTCCCCACTGTTGTCCTTTGGCTCCTGTCATCTGTTCCCTGCTGTTGTCCTGTCGCTCCTGTCATCTGTTCCCTGCTGTTGTCCTGTCACTCCTGTCATCTGTTCCCTGCTGTTGTCCTGTCACTCCTGTCATCTGTTCCCTGCTGTTGTCCTTTGGCTCCTGTCATCTGTTCCCTGCTGTTGTCCTGTCACTCCTGTCATCTGTTCCCTGCTGTTGTCCTGTCTCTCCTGTTATCTGTTCCCTGCTGTTGTCCTGTCGCTCCTGTCATCTGTTCCCTGCTGTTGTCCTGTCTCTCCTGTCATCTGTTCCCTGCTGTTGTCCTGTCGCTCCTGTCATCTGTTCCCTGCTGTTGTCCTGTCTCTCCAGTCATCTGTTCCAAGCAGTTGTCTAGTCACTCCTGTCATATTTTCCCTGCTGTTGTCCTGTCGCATCTGTCATTTGATCCCCGCTGTTGTCCTGTCGCTCCTGTCATCTGTTCCCATGCAGTTGTCCTGTCTCTCCTGTCATCTGTTACCTGCTGCTGTCCTGTCGCTCCTGTCATCTGTTACCTGCTGTTGTCCTTTGGCTCATGTCATCTGTTCCCAGCAATTGTCCAATCCTCCTGTCATCTGTTCCCTGCTGTTGTCCTCTAGCTCCTGTCATCGCTCCTGTCATCTGCCTTAATTTTGCTGGACCCCAGGAAGAGTAGCTGCTGCCTTGGCAGAAGCTAATGGGGATCCATAATAAATACAAATACAAATACCTGCTGTTGTCCTGTCTCTCCGGTCATCTGTTCCCTGCTGTTGTCTAGTCACTCCTGTCATCTGTTCCCTGCTGTTGTCCTGTCTCATCGGTCATCTGTTACCTGCTGTTGTTCTGTCGCTCCTGTCATTTGATCCCCGCTGTTGTCCTTTGGCTCCTGTCATCTGTTACCTGCTGTTGTCCTGTCTCTCCTGTCATCTGTTACCTGCTGTTGTCCTGTCTCTCCTGTCATCTGTTCCCTGCTGTTGTCCTGTCTCTCCTGTCATCTGTTCCCTGCTGTTGTCCTGTCTCTCCTGTCATTGGTTCACTGCTATTGTCCTGTCGCTCCTGTCATCTGTTACCTGCTGCTGTCCTGTCGCTCCTGTTATCTGTTCCCTGCTGTTGTCCTGTCTCTCCTGTCATCTGTTCCCTGCTGTTGTCCTGTCGCTCCTGTCATCTGTTCCCTGCTGTTGTCCTGTCTCTCCTGTCATCTGTTCCCTGCTGTTGTCCTGTCTCTCCTGTCATCTGTTCCCTGCTGTTGTCCTTTGGCTCCTGTCATCTGTTCCCTGCTGTTGTCCTGTCGCTCCTGTCATCTGTTCCCTGCTGTTGTCCTGTCTCTCCAGTCATCTGTTCCAAGCAGTTGTCTAGTCACTCCTGTCATCTGTTCCCTGCTGTTGTCCTTTGGCTCCTGTCATCTGTTACCTGCTGTTGTTCTGTCGCTCCTGTCATTTGATCCCCGCTGTTGTCCTGTCGCTCCTGTCATCTGTTCCCATGCAGTTGTCCTGTCTCTCCTGTCATCTGTTACCTGCTGCTGTCCTGTCGCTCCTGTCATCTGTTACCTGCTGTTGTCCTTTGGCTCATGTCATCTGTTCCCAGCAATTGTCCAATCCTCCTGTCATCTGTTACCTGCTGTTGTCCTTTCTCTCCTGTCATCTGTTCCCTGCTGTTGTCCTGTCTCTCCTGTTATCTGTTCCCTGCTGTTGTCCTGTCGCTCCTGTCATCTGTTCCCTGCTGTTGTCCTGTCTCTCCTGTCATCTGTTCCCTGCTGTTGTCCTGTCGCTCCGGTCATCTGTTCCCTGCTGTTGTCCTGTCTCTCCTGTTATCTGTTCCCTGCTGTTGTCCTGTCTCTCCTGTCATCTGTTCCCTGCTGTTGTCTAGTCACTCCTGTCATCTGTTCCCTGCTGTTGTCCTGTCTCATCTGTCATCTGTTACCTGCTGTTGTTCTGTCGCTCCTGTCATTTGATCCCCGCTGTTGTCCTGTCTCTCCTGTCATCTGTTCCCTGCTGTTGTCCTGTCTCTCCTGTCATCTGTTCCCTGCTGTTGTCCTGTCTCTCCTGTCATCTGTTCACTGCTATTGTCCTGTCGCTCCTGTCATCTGTTACCTGCTGCTGTCCTGTCGCTCCTGTCATCTGTACCCTGCTGTTGTCCTGTCACTCCTGTTATTTGTTCCCTGCTGTTGTCCTGTCGCTTCGGTCAGCTGTTCCCTGCTGTTGTCCTGTCGCTCTTGTCATCTGTTCCCTGCTGTTGTCCTGTCTCTCCTGTCATCTGTTCCCTGCTGTTGACCTGTCGCTCCTGTCATCTATTACCCGCTGTTGTCCTGTCTCTCCTGTTATTTGTTCCCTGCTGTTGTCCTGTTGCTCCTGTCATCTGTTCCCTGCTGTTGTCCTGTTGCTCCTGTCATCTGTTCCCTGCTGTTGTCCTGTTGCTCCTGTCATCTGTTCCCTGCTGTTGTCCTGTTGCTCCTGTCATCTGTTCCCTGCTGTTGTCCTGTCACTCCTGTCATCTGTTACCTGCTGTTGTCCTGTCGCTCCTGTCATCTGTTACCTGCTGTTGTCCTGTCGCACTGTCATTTGTTCCCCGCTGTTGTCCTTTGGCTCCTGTCATCTGTTCCCTGCTGTTGTCCTGTCGCTCCTGTCATCTGTTCCCTGCTGTTGTCCTGTCTCTCCTGTCATCTGTTCCCTGCTGTTGTCCTGTCGCTCCTGTCACCTGTTCCAAGCAGTTGTCTAGTCACTCCTGTCATCTTTTCCCTGCTGTTGTCCTGTCGCATCTGTCATCTATTACCTGCTGTTGTTCTGTCGCTCCTGTCATTTGATCCCCGCTGTTGTCCTGTCGCTCCTGTCATCTGTTCCCTGCTGTTGTCCTGTCGCATCTGTCATCTGTTACCTGCTGTTGTTCTGTCGCTCCTGTCATTTGATCCCAGCTGTTGTCCTGTCGCTCCTGTCATCTGTTCCCATGCAGTTGTCCTGTCTCTCCTGTCATCTGTTACCTGCTGCTGTCCTGTCGCTCCTGTCATCTGTTACCTGCTGTTGTCCTTTGGCTCATGTCATCTGTTCCCAGCAATTGTCCAATCCTCCTGTCATCTGTTACCTGCTGTTGTCCTGTCTCTCCTGTCATCTGTTCCCTGCTGTTGTCCTGTCTCTCCTGTTATCTGTTCCCTGCTGTTGTCCTGTCTTTCCTGTCATCTGTTCCTGTCATCAGGCAGTATTGGTTTTGTCTTGTTCATTACGCTTCTCCTGTTTTGTTTATCTGCCTATTATTATTGAACTCACCTTCTGCACCTACATCCTGACTCCCAGCGAATATGTTACAGAGGGGAGGAGCAGAATGGAGGCGTGATCTGATTTGCCAAAGGGAGGGCAGGGGAGGGTCTTGTAGCCATCCCGGAAGGGGGCGAAGCAAAGGTCAATAGTTCTCGATGAGCGAGCACTGCAGGAGATATGTTGATGAAACTTCAGTAGCGTTTTCCTCAGATTTGCTTTATTCAAGTCCCCCGCTACAACAAATGCAGCCTCAGGACATGCGGTTTCCAGTTTGCCCAAAGTCCACTGTAGTTCCTTGAAAGCTGTTGGATACAATCAGTCAGGATACTCTCGATGGTGCAGCTGTAAAAGTTCCTAAAGATTTGAGGGGCAAATAGTTTCAGCCTCCTGAGGGAGAAGAGGCACTGCCGTGCCGTCTTCACGACTGCGCTGGTATGAGAGGACCATGTTAAGTCCTCAGTGATGTGGACACAGCGGAACTGGAAGCTCTTGTGTTTGTGTGTGTGTGTGTGCTTCTTCACAGAGAGGGGAAAACTGCCAGTTAGTTCACAGCTTCTTCACAGAGAGGGGAAAACTGCCAGTTAGTTCATTGCTTCTTCACAGAGAGGGGAAAACTGACAGTTAGTCCACAGCTTCTTCACAGAGAGGGGAAAACTGCCAGTTAGTTCACTGCTTCTTCACAGAGTGCGGAAAACTGCCAGTTAGTTCATTGCTTCTTCACAGAGAGGGGAGAACTCTCAGTTAGTTCACTGCTTCTTCACAGAGAGGGGGAAACTCCCAGTTAGTTCACTGCTTCTTCACAGAGATAGGGAAACTCCAAGTTAGTTCACTGCTTCTTCACAGAGAGGGGAAAACTCCCAGTTAGTTCACTGCCTTCATGAGCGTATAGTAGGCCAACAGCAGAAGCTATTCTGGAAACTGACCAATGTAATATAGAATTCATCATAAAACACATTTTGAGATGTGGATACGTGCCCTGGGATGTTGATAGGGAGGCCAGCTAATGTCTGAATATGACCTTGGGCGAGACGCAATATTGTGTCAGCAGACTCATCTCTTCTCTTTTACTTGGGGTAATAAATGTAACTCTATGTCTGGACCACAATATTAGGGTTAAACACTATAATCAGAGGGATTATGCTCTGTAATAAATAAAAAAAACACTGATTTACTTTTTTACATACTTGGAGAAAGGAAAGAAATGACGTTATGAGTCAATGAAAACAGCACGACTGTGAGTGAGTGGGTATTGCCTGACTGGGAGGTCAAAGTTGAAACAGTTGTCTGGGGATGTACAGGGAAATAGAGGCTAGAGAGTCACACAGTAGAAAGAGTAAACCTGTCCAACAAAGCAGCCAAATGGTTTTCCTTACCAAGGCCATT
>NC_139996.1:5641889-5658551 GCF_964263955.1 Coregonus lavaretus
GCGTGTGTGTAGGTGTGCGTGTGTGCGTGTGTGCGTGCGTGCGTGCGTGCGTGTGTGCGTGTGTGCGTGTGTGTGTAGGTGTGTGTGCGTGTGTGTGTGTGTGTGTGTGCGTGTGTGCGTGTGTGCGTGTGTGCGTGTGTGCGTGTGTGCGTGTGTGCGTGTGTGCGTGTGTGTAAGCTAGAATAGGATCAGTGATGTAGGAGCAGTTGTTCTAAAGCCTGAGATAAAGCAGATGATGGCTCCACTGTTAATGCTGCGCAAATGGATTGCAGACAGAAACTGCCACGTTTGCACCAACTAATATCCTGCAATTTAAACATGGTGGAAGACGGAGAGATGCGTCAGATGTTTTTCTTCATTCTTTGTAGTCAAGTCATCAATGTTATGTATCTAATTAATGATTACTATTATCACCAGTTCACTTGTATTGTTAAATTTACAACAAACACCAGGGAATTAATTAAATTAGTTTGTTTGTATTTCCTGCTTTTATGTTTTACGTGAGCAGAGAAGAATAAGCAAAGACGATACATGAATACCCACATTCCTTCAGATATAGAAACAGCTGAGGTTTCTCAACAAAGACTTACAAAATATGTTGACTGTATATTAAACCTTGTACATGAATGTACAGTGCCTTGCAAAAGTATTCATCGCCCTTGGCGTTTTTTCCTATTTTGTTGCATTACAACCTGTAATTTAAATGGATTTTTATTTGGGTTTCATGTAATGGACATACACAAAATAGTCCAAATTGGTGAAGTGAAATGAAAAAAATTACTTGTTTCAAAAAATTCAAAAAAATAAATATCGGAAAAGTGGTGTGTGCATATGTATTCACCCCCTTTGCTAGGAAGCCCTTAAATAAGATCTGGTGCAACCAATGACCTTCAAAAGTCACATAATTACTTAAATAAAGTCCACATGTGCAATCTAAGTGTCACATGTCACATGATCTCAGTATATATACACCTGTTCTGAAAGCCCTCAGAGTCTGCCACACCACTAAGCAAGGGGCACCACCAAGCAAGCGGCACCATGAAGACAAGGAGCTCTCCAAACAGGTCAGGGACAAAGTTGTGGAGAAGTACAGATCAGGGTTGGGTTATAAAAAGATATCCGAAACTTTGAACATCCCATGGAGCACCATTAAATCCATTATAAAAAATGGAAAGAATATGAAACCACAACAAACCTGCAAGAGAGGGCTGCCCACCAAAACTCACAGACCAGCCAAGGAGGGCATTAATCAGAGAGGCAACAAAGAGACCAAAGATAACCCTGAAGGAGCTGCAAAGCTCCACAGCGGAGATTGGAGTATCTGTCCACAGGACCACTTTAAGCCGTACACTCCACAGAGCTAGGCTTTACGGAAGAGTGGCCAGAAAAAAGCCATTGCTTAAAGAAAAAAATAAGCAAACACGTTTGGTGTTCGCCAAAAGGCATGTGGAGACTCCCCAAACAAATGGAAGAAGGTATTCTGGTCAGATGGGGGGGGGGTGAATAGTTATGCACGCTCAAGTTTTCTGTTTTTTTGTCTTATTTCTTGTTTGTTTCACACACATTTTTTTTTAGCATCTTCAAAGTGGTAGGCATGTTGTGTAAATAAAATTATACAAACCCCCCAAAAATCCATTTAATTCCAGGTTGTAAGGCAACATAATAGGAAAAATGGCAAGGGGGGTGAATACATTCACAAGCCACTGTAACTCTGTTCTCTGTAGATCTAGATGTTTGTTTGGTATATTGGTTTAAAGGGGAATTGATTTAAATGAATATCATTTGGTTTCGCCTCGTATCTAAACAGTGTTATAGCCCAATTACATTTGAATTAGGTTGACAGGGGCTTGACAGCCAAATAAACACACATCAGAGTACATTCTACACTCAGGCCCCAACAATGATTTATGTCACACATTGTTCAAAGCAACTGCTTGCTATACATAGCAAATGTTATTTGCGTCTTACTGAATAGACACACTTGCCCCCCCCCCCCCCCCCCCCCCCTCTCTCTCTAGTCTCTTTCTGTTTGTTACAGTTTAAGCTAGTTGTTTGGATTGTAACATAACCCTGTGTGTCCTCCTGACCCAGCCTGATCTTCCCACAGTGAAGCCTGGGTTAGGAGATGTGTGTAGACTACAGACAGAGAACCAAAGCTAAACAAACTGGGGGGAACATGCCTGTAGATTCAGGGTTCAACCACACCACCTACCACATAGGTCTCATGGTGTTTGGTGGTGGTGGAGGAGGTCGAGGAGTAGGGGGCCTATCCAGATAGGGAAGAAGGAGGGCAACATTCCCCTTGAAATGAGGCTCAGCGGGATGAAAGCGTTGGGTGAGCTCCACCGATGACCCACGACCCTGTCTGTGTTTGTCCAGGGAGGGAACCCTGATCCTGGGCTTGTAGTTTTCTCCTTCCCCTGCTCCCCTGCCTACCCACCCTCCCTGCCAGGTTCCTGGGGAGTTCAACTGGGGCTGCTTGGGACTTGGGGGGCCAGACTATACCCAGCTGTTATGGCCTCCAGTGTTTTAGTTTTGGAGCGAGAGACTGACAGAGCAGCAGGCACTGTCACAGCAGTGACCTTTCTCCCCAGGAGTATCAATGGTGAGCCACTGTGCTGGAGTCCAGTCTTCAATGGAAGTTGAAGAGCCATGCTTCACATTGTCCCAGTCAGTTTCATTCAGCATGGCGTTTCTCTGAGTAGTACCGTACTGAGGGGAGGTACAGTACATGACATTTACATTTACATTTACATTTACATTTACATTTTAGTCATTTAGCAGACGCTCTTATCCAGAGCGACTTACAGGAGCAATTAGGGTTAAGTGCCTTGCTCAAGGGCACATTTACGTCATTTAGCAGACGCTCTTAAACAGAGCGACTCACAAATTGGTGCATTCACCCTATAGGCAGTGGGATAACCACTTTACAATTTTTTTTTGGGGGGGGGGGGGTAGAAGGATTACTTTATCCTATCCCAGGTATTCCTTAAAGAGGTGGGGTTTCAAATGTCTCCGGAAGGTGGTGAGTGACTCCGCTGTCCTGGCGTCGTGAGGGAGCTTGTTCCACCATTGGGGTGCCAGAGCAGCGAACAGTTTTGACTGGGCTGAGCGGGAACTATGCTTCCGCAGAGGAAGGGAGCCAGCAGACCAGAGGTGGATGAACGCAATGCCCTCGTTTGGGTGTAGGGACTGATCAAAGCCCGAAGGTACAGAGGTGCCGTTCCCCTCACTGCTCCATAGGCAAGCACCATGGTCTTGTAGCGGATGCGAGCTTCAACTGGAAGCCAGTGGAGTGTGTGGAGGAGGGGGGTGACGTGAGAAAACTTGGGAAGGTTGAACACCAGACGGGCTGCGGCATTCTGGATGAGTTGTAGGGGTTTAATGGCACAGGCAGGGAGGCCAGCCAACAGCGAGTTGCAGTAGTCCAGACGGGAGATGACAAGTGCCTGGATTAGGACCTGTGCCGCTTCCTGTGTAAGGCAGGGTCGTACTCTCCGAATGTTGTAGAGCATGAACCTGCAGGAGCGGGTCACCGCCTTGATGTTAGCGGAGAACGACAGGGTGTTGTCCAGGGTCACGCCAAGGCTCTTCGCACTCTGGGAGGAGGACACAACGGAGTTGTCAACCGTGATGGCGAGATCATGGAACGGGCAGTCCTTCCCCGGGAGGAAGAGCAGCTCCGTCTTGCCAGGGTTCAGCTTTAGGTGGTGATCCGTCATCCATACTGATATGTCTGCCAGACATGCAGAGATGCGATTCGCCACCTGGTTATCAGAAGGGGGAAAGGAGAAGATTAGTTGTGTATCGTCAGCGTAGCAATGATAGGAGAGGCCATGTGAGGATATGACAGAGCAAGTGACTTGGTGTATAGGGAGAAAAGGAGAGGGCCTAGAACTGAGCCCTGGGGGACACCAGTGGTGAGAGCACGTGGTGCGGAGACAGCTTCTCGCCACGCCACTTGGTAGGAGCGACCGGTCAGGTAGGACGCAATCCAGGAGTGAGCCGCGCCGGAGATGCCCAGCTCGGAGAGGGTGGAGAGGAGGATCTGATGGTTCACAGTATCAAAGGCAGCAGACAGGTCTAGAAGGACAAGAGCAGAGGACCAAAATGACCAAAAGTATGTGGACACCTGCGCGAACTTCTCATTCCAAAATCATGGGCATGCCACAAGACATGCCACCAGAAGTCTCTTCACAGTCCCCAAGTCAAGAATATACTATGGGAGGAGCACAGTCCTACATAGAGCCATGACTACATGGAACTCTATTCCACATCAAGTAACTCATGCCAGCAGTAAAATTAGATTTAAAAAACAGATACAAATACACCTTATGGAACAGTGGGGACTGTGAAGCAACACAAACATAGACACATCCATACAAACACACGATAACATACGCACTATACACACATGGATTTTGTGTTCTAGATATGTGGTAGTAGAGTAGAGGCCTGAGGGCACACACTTTATATGTTGTGAAATCTGTTATGAATGTATTGTATTGTTTTTCAAATGTATAACTGCCTTAATTTTGCTGGACCCCAGGAAGAATAGCTGCTGCCTTGGCAGCAGCTAATGGGGATCCATCATGAATACAAATAATTTACAAATATGGAGTTGGTCCCCCCTTTGCTGCTATAACAGCCTCCACTCTTCTGGGAAGGTTTGTTGCTCCTAGATGTTTCCACGTTACAATAACAGCGGATGTGGCTGAAATAGCCAAATCCACGAATTTGAAGTGGTGTCCACATACTTTCGTATATATAATTTAGGTTGTGATTGACAGTATAAAAGGTCTCCAGGAGGCCATCTCCGTGTGATCAGGGCTCTGTAAGGATGTGAGGATAGGAGCTGTCACTAGGAAGCTGTTACAAGGCTTTATCTCAGCTAGCACGGAACGTTCTGCTGACATCATGATGAACACCCCAATGGCCTCAGATAACCTGAAACTGTGACTGGGCTGGTGGACGAAGAAAGGAGAGGACTGGGCTGGGGAACGAAGAAAGGAGAGGACTGGGCTGGGGGACGAAGAGAGGAGAGGACTGGGCTGGGGGACGAAGAGAGGAGAGGTTGGGCTGGGGGACGAAGAGAGGAGAGGACTGGGCTGGGGGACGAAGAGAGGAGAGGACTGGGCTGGGGGACGAAGAGAGGAGAGGACTGGGCTGGGGGACGAAGAGAGGATAGGACTGGGCTGGGGGACGAAGAGAGGAGAGGACTGGGCTGGGGGACAAAGAGAGGAGAGGACTGGGCTGGGGGGATGAAGAGATGAGAGGACTGGGCTGGGGGGCGAAGAGAGGAGAGGACTGGGCTGGGGGACGATGAGACGAGAGGACTGGGCTGGGGGACAAAGAGAGGAGAGGACTGGGCTGGGGGACGAAGAGAGGAAAGGACTGGCTGGGGAAAGAAGAGATGAGAGGACTGGGCTGGGGGACGATGTGAGGAAAGGACTGGGCTGGGGGACGAAGAGAAGAGAGGACTGGGCTGGGGGACGAAGAGAGGAGAGGACTGGGCTGGGGGACGAAGAGAGGAGAGGACTGGGCTGGGGGACGAAGAGAGGAGAGGACTGGGCTGGGGGACGAAGAGAGGAGAGGACTGGGCTGGGGGACGATGAGAGGAGAGGACTGGGCTGGGGGACGAAGAGAGGAGAGGACTGGGCTGGGGGGATGAAGAGATGAGAGGACTGGGCTGGGGGGTGAAGAGAGGAGAGGACTGGGCTGGGCTGGGGGACGATGAGATGAGAGGACTGGGCTGGGGGACAAAGAGAGGAGAGGACTGGGCTGGGGGACGAAGAGAGGAAAGGACTGGCTGGGGAAAGAAGAGATGAGAGGACTGGGCTGGGGGACGATGTGAGGAAAGGACTGGGCTGGGGGACGAAGAGAAGAGAGGACTGGGCTGGGGGACGAAGAGAGGAGAGGACTGGGCTGGGGGACGAAGAGAGGAGAGGACTGGGCTGGGGACGAAGAGAGGAGAGGACTGGGCTGGGGGACGATGAGAGGAGATGACTGGGCTGGGGGACGAAGAGAGGAGAGGACTGAGCTGCGGGACGAAGAGAGGAGAGGACTGGGCTGGGGGGACGAAGAGACGAGAGGACTGGGATGGGGACGATGAGAGGAGAAGACTGGGCTGGGGGACAAAAAGAGGAGAGGACTGGGCTGGGGACGAAGAAAGGAGAGGACTGGGCTGGGGGACGAAGAGAGGAGAGGACAGGGCTGGGGAAAGAAGAGAGAAGTGAACTGGGCTGGGGGGAGACGAAGAGAGGAGAGGACTGTGCTGGGGGGACGAAGAGAGGAGAGGACTGGTCTGGGGACGAAGAGAGGAGAGGACTGGGCTGGGGGACAAAGAGAGGAGAGGACTGGGCTAGGGGACAAAGAGAGGAGAGGACTGGGCTGGGGGACGAAGAGAGGAGAGAACTGGACTGGGGGGATGAAGAGAGGAGAGGACTGGGCTGGGGGACGAAGAGAGGAGAGGACTGGGCTGGGGGACGATGAGAGGAGAGGACTGGGCTGGGGGACGAAGAGAGGAGAGGACTGGGCTGGGGGGATGAAGAGATGAGAGGACTGGGCTGGGGGGCGAAGAGAGGAGAGGACTGGGCTGGGGGATGATGAGACGAGAGGACTGGGCTGGGGGACAAAGAGAGGAGAGGACTGGGCTGGGGGACGAAGAGAGGAGAGGACTGGCTGGGGAAAGAAGAGATGAGAGGACTGGGCTGGGGGACGATGTGAGGAAAGGACTGGGCTGGGGGGACGAAGAGAAGAGAGGACTGGGCTGGGGGACGAAGAGAGGAGAGGACTCGGCTGGGGGACGAAGAGAGGAGAGGACTGGGCTGGGGGACGAAGAGAGGAGAGGACTGGGCTTGGGGACGATGAGAGGAGAGGACTGGGCTGGGGGACGAAGAGAGGAGAGGACTGGGCTGGGGGACGAAGAGAGGAGAGGACTGGGCTGGGGGGACGAAGAGAGGAGAGGACTGGGCTGGGGGACGATGAGAGGAGAGGACTGGGCTGGGGGACAAAAAGAGGAGAGGACTGGGCTGGGGGATGAAGAAAGGAGAGGACTGGGCTGGGGGACGAAGAGAGGAGAGGACAGGGCTGGGGAAAGAAGAGAGAAGTGAACTGGGCTGGGAGACGAAGAGAGGAGAGGACTGGACTGGGGGGATGAAGAGAGGAGAGGACTGGGCTGGGGATGAAGAAAGGAGAGGACTGTGCTGGGGGGATGAAGAGAGGAGAGGAGTGGTCTGGGGACGAAGAGAGGAGAGGACTGGGCTGGGGGGACAAAGAGAGGAGAGGACTGGGCTGGGGGACAAAGAGAGGAGAGGACTGGGCTGGGGGACGAAGAGAGGAGAGAACTGGACTGGGGGATGAAGAGAGGAGAGGACTGGGCTGGGGACGAAGAAAGGAGAGGACTGTGCTGGGGGGACGAAGAGAGGAGAGGACTGGGCTGGGGACGAAGAGAGGAGAGGACTGGGCTGGGGGGACAAAGAGAGGAGAGGACTGGGCTGGGGGACAAAGAGAGGAGAGGACTGGACTGGGGGATGAAGAGAGGAAAGGACTGGGCTGGGGGACGAAGAAAGGAGAGGACTGTGCTGGGGGGACGAAGAGAGGAGAGGACTGGGCTGGGGACGAAGAGAGGAGAGGACTGGGCTGTGGGGACAAAGAGAGGAGAGGACTGGGCTGGGGACAAAGAGAGGAGAGGACTGGGCTGGGGACAAAGAGAGGAGAGGACTGGGCTGGGGGACGAAGAGAGGAGAGAACTGGACTGGGGGGATGAAGAGAGGAGAGGACTGGGCTGGGGGATGAAGAAAGGAGAGGACTGGGCTGGGGGACGAAGAGAGGAGAGGACAGGGCTGGGGAAAGAAGAGAGAAGTGAAC
Source organism: Coregonus lavaretus (assembly GCF_964263955.1). NCBI lineage: Eukaryota > Metazoa > Chordata > Actinopteri > Salmoniformes > Salmonidae > Coregonus > Coregonus lavaretus. The sequence goes on from NC_139996.1 coordinate 5,649,759, forward strand.
TGGGCTGGGAGACGAAGAGAGGAGAGGACTGGACTGGGGGGATGAAGAGAGGAGAGGACTGGGCTGGGGGATGAAGAAAGGAGAGGACTGTGCTGGGGGGATGAAGAGAGGAGAGGAGTGGTCTGGGGACGAAGAGAGGAGAGGACTGGGCTGGGGGGACAAAGAGGAGAGGACTGGGCTGGGGGACAAAGAGAGGAGAGGACTGGGCTGGGGGACGAAGAGAGGAGAGGACTGGGCTGGGGGACGATGAGAGGAGAGGACTGGGCTGGGGACGAAGAGAGGAGAGGACTGGGCTGGGGGGATGAAGAGAGGAGAGGACTGGGCTGGGGAAAGAAGAGAGAAGTGAACTGGGCTGGGAGACGAAGAGAGGAGAGGACTGGGCTGGGGGACGAAGAGAGGAGAGGACAGGGCTGGGGAAAGAAGAGAGAAGTGAACTGGGCTGGGAGACGAAGAGAGGAGAGGACTGTGCTGGGGGGACGAAGAGAGGAGAGGACTGGTCTGGGGACGAAGAGAGGAGAGGACTGGGCTGGGGGGACAAAGAGAGGAGAGGACTGGGCTAGGGGACAAAGAGAGGAGAGGACTGGGCTGGGGGACGAAGAGAGGAGAGAACTGGACTGGGGGGATGAAGAGAGGAGAGGACTGGCTGGGGGACGAAGAGAGGAGAGGACTGGGCTGGGGGACGATGAGAGGAGAGGACTGGGCTGGGGGACGAAGAGAGGAGAGGACTGGGCTGGGGGATGAAGAGATGAGAGGACTGGGCTGGGGGGCGAAGAGAGGAGAGGACTGGGCTGGGGGATGATGAGACGAGAGGACTGGGCTGGGGGACAAAGAGAGGAGAGGACTGGGCTGGGGGACGAAGAGAGGAGAGGACTGGCTGGGAAAGAAGAGATGAGAGGACTGGGCTGGGGACGATGTGAGGAAAGGACTGGGCTGGGGGGACGAAGAGAAGAGAGGACTGGGCTGGGGGACGAAGAGAGGAGAGGACTCGGCTGGGGGACGAAGAGAGGAGAGGACTCGGCTGGGGGACGAAGAGAGGAGAGGACTGGGCTTGGGGACGATGAGAGGAGAGGACTGGGCTGGGGGACGAAGAGAGGAGAGGACTGGGCTGGGGGACGAAGAGAGGAGAGGACTGGCCTGGGGGGACGAAGAGAGGAGAGGACTGGGCTGGGGGACGATGAGAGGAGAGGACTGGGCTGGGGGACAAAAAGAGGAGAGGACTGGGCTGGGGGATGAAGAAAGGAGAGGACTTGGGCTGGGGGACGAAGAGAGGAGAGGACAGGGCTGGGGAAAGAAGAGAGAAGTGAACTGGGCTGGGAGACGAAGAGAGGAGAGGACTGGACTGGGGGGATGAAGAGAGGAGAGGACTGGGCTGGGGGATGAAGAAAGGAGAGGACTGTGCTGGGGGGATGAATAGAGGAGAGGAGTGGTCTGGGGACGAAGAGAGGAGAGGACTGGGCTGGGGGGACAAAGAGAGGAGAGGACTGGGCTGGGGGACAAAGAGAGGAGAGGACTGGGCTGGGGGACGAAGAGAGGAGAGAACTGGACTGGGGGGATGAAGAGAGGAGAGGACTGGGCTGGGGGACGAAGAAAGGAGAGCACTGTGCTGGGGGACGAAGAGAGGAGAGGACTGGGCTGGGGACGAAGAGAGGAGATGACTGGGCTGGGGGGACAAAGAGAGGAGAGGACTGGGCCGGTGGGACAAAGAGAGGAGAGGACTGGACTGGGGGATGAAGAGAGGAGAGGACTGGGCTGGGGGACGAAAAAAGGAGAGGACTGTGCTGGGGGGACGAAGAGAGGAGAGGACTGGGCTGGGACGAAGAGAGGAGAGGACTGGGCTGTGGGGACAAAGAGAGGAGAGGACTGGGCTGGGGGACAAAGAGAGGAGAGGACTGGGCTGGGGGACAAAGAGAGGAGAGGACTGGGCTGGGGGACGAAGAGAGGAGAGAACTGGACTGGGGGGATGAAGAGAGGAGAGGACTGGGCTGGGGGACGAAGAAAGGAGAGGACTGTGCTGGGGGGACGAAGAGAGGAGAGGACTGGGCTGGGGGGACAAGGGGCTGGTGGACGAAGAGAGGAGAGGAGAGGTTAAAGTTAATTGGTCACAAGCCGTCTGTGAGTCGGACTCTGATCCGAGACATTTGTTTAACGTTCAAGAGTAAGTGTCGTTTCAGGAGCAGAGCAGGGGACTGTCTGTATGCACAGTGCTTCTGTTTCTGTTTGGGAACATTCTTAGTCTCTTAATTAAGGTAACACAAGATCTAACCCCTACCCTACCTCTACCTACCCTTAGGCTTTCCAGGATGTCGGAACCCAACCAGCCCCTGAACACAGCCAATACCAAACAAACATATATTCCACGCATTCCACTTTCACTTGAAACAGTTGGACGACCTGGTCCCCTCTCTTTGCTCTGCTGAAGGTATCCCTATCCTCTATCCTCTATCCCCTATCCTCTATCCCCAGCCTCTATCCTCTATTCTCTATCCTCTATCCTCTATCCTCTATTCTCTATCCTCTATCCTCTATCCCCTATCCTCTATCCCAGCCTCTATCCTCTATTCTCTATCCTCTATCCTCTATCCTCTATTCTCTATCCTCTATCCTCTATCCCCTATCCCCTATACTATATCCCCTATCCTCTTTCCTCTATCCTCTATCCCCTATCCTCTATCCCTATCCCCTATCCTCTATCCCCTATCCCCTATCCTCTATCCCCTATCCTCTATCCCTATCCTCTATCCTCTATCCTCTATCATCTATCCTCTATCCCCTATCCTCTATCCTCTATGCCCTATCCTCTATCCTCTATCTCCTATCCCCTATCCTCTATCCCCTATCCTCTATCCCTATCCCCTATACCCTATCCTCTATCCTCTATTCTCTATCCCCTATCTCCTATCCTCTATCCCTATCCCCTTCTCTATCCTCTGTTCTCTATCCCATATCCCCTATCCCCAGCCTCTATCCCCTATCCCATATCCTCTATCCCCTATCCTCTATCCCCTAGCCTCTATCCTCTAACCTCTATCCTCTATCCCTATCTCTATCCCTATCCCCTATCCTCTATCCCCTATCCCCTATCCTCTATCCCCATCATCTATCCCCTATCCTCTATCCTCTATCCTCTATCCCTATCCCCTATCCTCTATCCTCTATCCTCTATCCCTATTCTCTATCCTCTATCCTCTATCCCCTATCCCGATCCTCTATCTCCTATCCCCTATCCCCTATCCTCTATCCCCTATCCCCTATCCTCAAATCCTCTATCCTCTATCCCTATCCCCTATCCTCTATCCCCTATCCTCTATCCCCTATCCCCTATCCCCTATCCTCTATCCCTATCCCATATCCTCTATCCTCTATCCTCTATCCTCTATCCCCTATCTCCTATCCTCTATCCCTATCCCCTATCCTCTATCCTCTATTCTCTATCCCATATCCCCTATCCCCAGCCTCTATCCCCTATCCATATCCTCTATCCCCTATCCTCTATCCCCTAGCCTCTATCCTCTAACCTCTATCCTCTATCATCTATCCTCTATCCTCTATCCCTATCCCCTATCCCTATCCCCTATCCTCTATCCCCTATCCCCTATCCCTATCCCCTATCCCCTATCCCCTATCCTCTATCCTCTATCCCCTATCCCTATCCCCTATCCCCTATCCTCTATCCCCTATCCCCTATCCCCTATCCTCAATCCTCTATCCCCTATTCCCTATCCTCTATCCCCTAACCTCTATCCCCTATCCCCTATCCTCTATCCCCTATCCCCTATCCTCAATCCTCTATCCCCTATCCTCTATCCCCTATCCCTATCCTCTATCCTCTATCCTCTATCCCCTATCCTCTATTTCCTATCCCCTATCCTCAATCCTCTATCCTCTATCTCTATCCTCTATCCTCTATTCTCTATCCCTATCCCCTATCCCCTATCCTCTATCCCCTATCCCCTATCCCCTATCCCCTATCCTCTATCCCCTATCCCATATCCTCTATCCTCTATCCTCTATCCTCTATCCCCTATCCTCTATCCCCTATCCCCTATCCTCAATCCTCTATCCCCTATCCTCTATCCCCTATCCTCTATCCTCTATCCTCTATCCCCGATCCTCTATCTCCTATCCCCTATCCCCTATCCTCTATCCCCTATCCCCTATCCTCAATCCTCTATCCTCTATCCCTATCCTCTATCCTCTATCCCCTATCCTCTATCCCCTATCCTCAATCCTCTATCCTCTATCCTCTATCATCTATTCTCTATCCCCTATCCCCTATCCTCTATCCCCTATCCCATATCCTCTATCCTCTATCCTCTATCCCCTATCCCTATCCTCTATCCCCTATCCCCTATCCTCAATCCTCTATCCCCTATCCACTATCCCCTATCCCCTATCCCATCCCCTATCCCCTAACCTCTATCCTCTAGCCTCTATCCTCTATCCCCTATCCCCTACCCCTATCCTCTATCCTCTATCCTCTATATTCTCTATCCTCTATCCTCTATTCCCTATCCTCTATCCTCTATCCCCTATCCCCTATCCTCTATCCTCTATCCCTATCCTCTATCCTCTATCCTCTATCCTCTATCCTCTATCCTCTATCCCCTATCCCCTATCCTCTATCCCTATCCTCTATCCCTATCCTATCCTCTATCCCTATTCCCTATCCTCTATCCTCTATCCTCTATCCCCTATCCCCTATCCCCTATCCCCTATCCTCTATCCTCTATCCTCTATATTCTCTATCCTCTATCTCCTATCCTCTATCCTCTATCCTCTATCCCCTATCCCCTATCCCCTATCCCCTATCCACTATCCTCTATCCTCTATATTCTCTATCCCTATCCTCTATCCCTATCCTCTATCCTCTATCCCCTATCCCCTATCCTCTATCCCCTATCCCTATCCTCTATCCCCTATCCTCTATCCTCTATCCTCTATCCTCTATCCCCTATCCCCTATCCTCTATCCCCTATCTCTATCCTCTATCATCTATCCCCTATCCCCTATCCTCTATCCCCTATTCTCTATCCCCTATCCTCTATCCTCTATCCCCTATCCCCTGTCCCCTATCCTCTATCCTCTATCCTCTATCCCCTATCCCCTATCCCCTATCCCCATACTCTATCCTCTATCCTCTATCCTCTATCCCTATCCCCTATCCTCTATTCTCTATCCCCTATCCCCTATACTCTATCCTCTATCCTCTATCCTCTATCCCCTATCCTCTATCCTCTATCCTCTATCCCCTATCCCCTATCCCTATCCTCTATCCCCTATCCTCTATCCCCTATCCCCTATCCTCTATCCTCTATCCTCTATCCTCTATCCTCTATCCCCTATCCCCTATCCCCTATCCCCTATCCCCTATCCTCTATCATCTATCCCCTATCCCCTATCCTCTATCCCCTATCCCCTATCCTCTATCCCCTATCCCCTATCCTCTATCCCCTATCCTCTATCCCCTATCCTCTATCCTCTATCCTCTATCCCCTATCCTCTATCCTCTATCCTCTATCCCCTATCCCCTATCCCCTATCCCCTATCCCCTGTCCCCTATCCTCTATCCTCTATCCTCTATCCCCTATCCCCTTTCCCCTATCCCCTATACTCTATCCTCTATCCTCTATCCTCTATCCCCTATCCCATATCCTCTATCCTCTATTCCCTATCCCCTATCCCCTATCCCCTATACTCTATCCTCTATCCTCTATCCTCTATCCTCTATCCCCTATCCTCTATCCCCTATCCTCTATCCTCTATCCCCTATCCTCTATCCCCAGCCTCTATCCCCTATCCCTATCCTCTATCCTCTATCCTCTATCCCCTATCCCCTATCCTCTATCCTCTATCCTCTATCCCCTATCCCCTATCCTCTATCCCCAGCCTCTATCCCCTATCCCCTATCCTCTATCCTCTATCCTCTATCCCCTATCCCCTATCCTCTATCCTCTATCCTCTATCCCCTATCCCCTATCCTCTATCCCCTATCCTCTATCCCCTATCCCCTATCCTCTATCCTCTATCCTCTATCCCCTATCCCCTATCCCCTATCCTCTATCCTCTCTCTATCCTCTATCCCCTATCCCTATCCTCTATCCTCTATCCTCTATCCCCTATCCCCTATCCCCTATCCCCCATCCTCTATCCTCTATCTCCTATCCTCTATCCTCTATCCTCTATCCCCTATCCCCTATCCTCTATCCTCTATCCTCTATATTCTCTATCCTCTATCCTCTATCCCTATCCTCTATCCTCTATCCCCTATCCCCTATCCTCTATCCCCTATCCCTATCCTCTATCCCCTATCCTCTATCCTCTATCCTCTATCCTCTATCCCCTATCCCCTATCCTCTATCCCCTATCCTCTATCCTCTATCATCTATCCCCTATCCCCTATCCTCTATCCCCTATTCTCTATCCCCTATCCTCTATCCTCTATCCCCTATCCCTGTCCCCTATCCTCTATCCTCTATCCTCTATCCCCTATCCCCTAATCCCCTATCCCCTATACTCTATCCTCTATCCTCTATCCTCTATCCCCTATCCCCTATCCTCTATTCTCTATCCCCTATCCCTATACTCTATCCTCTATCCTCTATCCTCTATCCCTATCCTCTATCCTCTATCCTCTATCCCCTATCCCCTATCCCCTATCCTCTATCCCCTATCCTCTATCCCCTATCCCCTATCCTCTATCCTCTATCCTCTATCCTCTATCCTCTATCCTCTATCCCCTATCCCCTATCCCCTATCCCCTATCCTCTATCATCTATCCCCTATCCCCTATCCTCTATCCCCTATCCCCTATCCTCTATCCCCTATCCCCTATCCTCTATCCCCTATCCTCTATCCCCTATCCTCTATCCTCTATCCTCTATCCCCTATCCTCTATCCTCTATCCTCTATCCCCTATCCCCTATCCCCTATCCCCTATCCCCTGTCCCCTATCCTCTATCCTCTATCCTCTATCCCCTTTCCCCTTTCCCCTATCCCCTATACTCTATCCTCTATCCTCTATCCTCTATCCCCTATCCCATATCCTCTATCCTCTATTCCCTATCCCCTATCCCCTATCCCCTATACTCTATCCTCTATCCTCTATCCTCTATCCCCTATCCTCTATCCCCTATCCTCTATCCTCTATCCCTATCCTCTATCCCAGCCTCTATCCCCTATCCCCTATCCTCTATCCTCTATCCTCTATCCCCTATCCCCTATCCTCTATCCTCTATCCTCTATCTTCTATCCCCTATCCTCTATCCCCTATCCTCTATCCCCTATCCCTATCCTCTATCCTCTATCCTCTATCCCCTATCCCCTATCCCCTATCCTCTATCCTCTATCCTCTATCCTCTATCCTCTATCCCCTATCCCTATCCTCTATCCTCTATCCTCTATCCCCTATCCCCTATCCCCTATCCCCCATCCTCTATCCCCTATCCTCTGTCCTCTATCCCCTATCCCCTGTCCTCTATCCTCTATCCTCTATCCTCTATCCCCTATCCTCTATCCTCTATCCCCTATCCTCTATCCCCTATCCCCTATCCCCCATCCTCTAAACCCTATCCCCTATCCCCTATCCCCTCTCTCTCGCTCACCCTCAGGCCTCAGGCTAATGTTAATCACATTAAAGGGGAGGTTAAACAGGAAGACAATGTTAATCACATTAAAGGGGAGGTTAAACAGGAAGACATGGTGGGGTCTGTAATGGTGCAGGCCAGCGATTCCAGCGAGGCTAGAGGTCCCCCTCTCGTCTAAAAGTATTCAGGGCTCAGTGGAACCAGGAGAACAGAGGACACCATGACATGACTGTTTGGATTTCATGACCCTCCCCCTGGTTACCTACAGTCTGTCTCAGCTATATTCAGTTACCTACAGTTTATATAATCTTTATACCATGGCATTGTTGAATACTCCTTTCTGATTGGCTTGAAGGCATTCTAGAATGTGCATTATTTCCCTATATTGCAAGGTATATTTGCACGGTAGAATACAATGGCTATAGTTCATTTTTACAAGTTTGGTTTGAGCTGCTTTTGAAAGCAAAATTCGAATTGACAACAGTATTGTTGGATTCGATTTAATGAAAGCAAGCTATTTTGCACTATGGCCTATTTATTGCCTTACCTCCATAACTTACTACATTTGCACACACTGTATATATATTTTCTGTTGTATTTTTGACTTTATGTTTTGTTTACCCCATATGTAACTCTGTGTTGTTGTTTTTATCGCACTGCTTTGCTTTATCGTGGCCAGGTCGCAGTTGTAAATGAGAACTTGTTCTCAACTGGCTTACCTGGTTAAATAAATAAAAAAGGACTGATGGTTTGGTTAGCAAGTCTGTTTGGTTACCACAGCAACCACTGTAGCTCTCTAGTACATTTTAGTCATTTAGCAGACGCTCTTATCCAGAGCGACTTACAGTTAGTGAGTGCATACATTTTCATACTGGCCCCCCGTGGGAATCGAACCCACAACCCTGGCGTTGCAAGCGCCACGCTCCACCAACTGAGCTACATGGGATGTTGAACACATTTCTACCGACATATTAACACATGTCTAGAGGCAAATGTGTTAAATTGTAGCCATGGTATAAAAAGGGATAATCAGCTTGGGGCTCTATGCGTTCTCTGGAAAATAATGCAACTCCGTGGAAGGTCAGTTCCACTCCACTAGCACGTCATGAAACACACCTTCCACGTCGTTCATTATTTTCCATAGAACGCAGAGCCCCCTCGTTGATTATCCCTCACGTATCAGTTACCTACAGTCTGTCTCAGCTATATC
>NC_139996.1:5658751-5683751 GCF_964263955.1 Coregonus lavaretus
TACGACACTTACTACTAGAACCATAACTATGTCAGGGCTCCTGTCCCTCTCTAACATACCATTTAGTTTACAGGCAGGTCAACAGAGAGGTGTTCACAGAGCCCAGTCTCCTTCATGTCTGTTCCCTCTCTCTTCCTCTCTCTAACATACCGTTTGGTATACTGGCAGGTCAGCAGAGAGATGTTCACAGAGCCCAGTCTCCTTGACATCTGTCCCGGGCAGGGTTTCATTTCGACAGGAGCAGGAATACAGGGAGTCGGAACTGTTCCCGATCCACACGTTCTCCAACCAGTTACTTGGACCCATCCAACCACAACACTTCATCTGGAGGCAGAGGAAAGGAAAGGGGAAGGAGGGAGAGGAAGAGAAGGATGGAAGGAGGGAGAGGAAGAGAAGGGGGGAAGGAGAGAGAGGAAGAGAAGGGGGGAAGGAGAGAGAGGAAGAGAAGGGGGGAAGGAGGGAGAGGAAGAGAAGGGGGTTAGGAGAGAGAGGAAGAGAAGGGGGGAAGGAGGGAGAGAAAGAGAAGGGGGGAAGGAGGGAGAGGAAGAGAAGGGGGTTAGGGGGGAGGAAGAGAAGGGGGGAAGGAGGAAGAGGAAGAGAAGGGGGGAAGGAGGGAGAGGAAGAGAAGGGGGGAAGGAGGGAGAGGAAGAGGAAGAGAAGGGGGGAAGGAGAGAGAGGAAGAGAAGGGGGGAAGGAGGGAGAGAAAGAGAAGGGGGGAAGGAGGGAGAGGAAGAGAAGGGGGTTAGGAAGGAGGAAGAGAAGGGGGGAAGGAGGAAGAGGAAGAGAAGGGGGTTAGGAGGGAGAGGAAGAGAAGGGGGGAAGGAGGGAGAGGAAGAGAAGGGGGGAAGGAGGGAGAGAAAGAGAAGGGGGGAAGGAGGGAGAGGAAGAGAAGGGGGTTAGGAAGGAGGAAGAGAAGGGGGGAAGGAGGGAGAGGAAGAGAAGGGGGGAAGGAGAGAGAGGAAGAGAAGGGGGAAGGAGGGAGAGAAAGAGAAGGGGGGAAGGAGGGAGAGGAAGAGAAGGGGGTTAGGGGGGAGGAAGAGAAGGGGGGAAGGAGGAAGAGGAAGAGAAGGGGGTTAGGAGAGAGAGGAAGAGAAGGGGGGAAGGAGGGAGAGAAAGAGAAGGGGGGAAGGAGGGAGAGGAAGAGAAGGGGGGAAGGAGGGAGAGGAAGAGAAGGGGGGAAGGAGGAAGAGGAGGAGAAGGGGGGAAGGAGGGAGAGGAATAGAAGGGGGGAAGGAGGGAGAGGAAGAGAAGGGGGTTAGGAGGGAGAGGAAGAGAAGGGGGGAAGGAGGAAGAGGAAGAGAAGGGGGTTAGGAGGGAGAGGAGGAGAAGGGGGTTAGGAGGGAGAGGAGGAGAAGGGGGTTAGGAGGGAGAGGAAGAGAAGGGGGGAAGGAGGGAGAGAAAGAGAAGGGGGGAAGGAGGGAGAGGAGGAGAAGGGGGTTAGGAGGGAGAGGAAGAGAAGGGGGGAAGGAGGAAGAGGAGGAGAAGGGGGTTAGGAGGGAGAGAAAGAGAAGGGGGGAAGGAGGGAGAGAAAGAGAAGGGGGGAAGGAGGGAGAGGAAGAGAAGGGGGTTAGGAGGGAGAGGAGGAGAAGGGGGTTAGGAGGGAGAGGAGGAGAAGGGGGGAAGGAGGGAGAGAAAGAGAAGGGGGGAAGGAGGGAGAGGAAGAGAAGGGGGGAAGGGGGGAGAGGAAGAGAAGGGGGTTAGGAGGGAGAGGAAGAGAAGGGGGGAAGGGGGGAGAGGAAGAGAAGGGGGGAAGGGAGGAGAGGAAGAGAAGGGGGGAAGGAGGGAGAGGAAGAGAAGGGGGGAAGGAGGGAGAGGAAGAGAAGTGGGGAAGGAGGGAGAGGAAGAGAAGGGGGTTAGGAGGGAGAGGAAGAGAAGGGGGGAAGGAGGAAGAGAAGGGGGGAAGGAGAGAGAGGAAGAGAAGGGGGGAAGAAGGAGAAAGGAAGAGAAGGGGGAAGGAGGGAGAGAAAGAGAAAGCATGATTAATATGAAACAGTCCAGTGTTCAAACAGCATGTGAAACCCAACACGCCTTGGCTGATGCTCTCAGGAACACTATGGGGTGAGAGGAGGGGAGCCAAGAAGATCAACAAATGAACAGGGGAGTGGGATGTTAAAATGGAAACCTTTGGATAAACAGTGCTATGAGAGTGCTTGTGCTTTTACACAGTTAAAAGCACAGTGATATTACATTCAGTTGACGACTGAACTAAAATATAAATGTTGATAAAGGCGAAACTAAGGCAGGTCCAGCTACTCACCGTCCTCTGTATGTAGTCCCAGGAGTGTTCTGTGGTCCTGTTCTGACCAGTGTAGTTGACCAGCATCCCCTTGACGATGGTGGACATCTCCTGCTGCAGCTGGGGAAGAGACAGGGAAGAATGAGTTTATGACTAAATTCTGATCGTAGAGCTGCTGCCTTCATTTGGTGAATATGGGCCCAGGTTGGTCTTACAGATCTGATCAGATCTGTTGGCAAAGAACAGTGTAATGAATAATAATGGATAATAATAATAATAATAATAACAATAACAATAACAATAATAATAATATTAATAATGAATAATAATAAAGGGGTGTCTCTATAAGGCCATGGGAGGGAAAGAGAAGAGGGGAGGGGAAGAGAAGAGGGGAAGAGGGGAGGGGAAGAGAAGAGGGGAAGAGAAGAGGGGAAGAGGGGAGGGGAAGAGAAGAGGGGAAGAGAAGAGGGGAGGAGAGGAGTGGGGAGGGGAGGGGAGGAGGAGTGGGGAGGGGAAGAGGGGAGGAGAGGAGTGGGGAGGGGAGGGGAGGAGGAGTGGGGAGGGGAAGAGGGGAGGAGAGGAGTGGGGAGGGGAGGGGAGGAGGAGTGGGGAGGGGAAGAGGGGAGGAGAGGAGTGGGGAGGGGAAGAGGGGAGGAGAGGAGTGGGGAGGGGAGGAGTGGGGAGGGGAGGGGAGGAGGAGTGGGGAGGGGAAGAGGGGAGGAGAGGAGTGGGGAGGGGAAGAGGGGAGGAGAGGAGTGGGGAGGGGAGGGGAGGAGGAGTGGGGAAGAGGGGAGGAGAGGAGTGGGGAGGGGAGGGGAGGAGAGGAGTGGGGAGGGGAGGGGAGGAGGAGTGGGGAGGGGAGGGGAGGAGGAGTGGGGAGGGGAGGGGAAGAGAAGAGGGGAAGAGAAGAGGGGAGGAGTGGGGAGGGGAGGGGAGGAGGAGTGGGGAGGGGAAGAGGGGAGGAGAGGAGTGGGGAGGGGAAGAGGGGAGGAGAGGAGTGGGGAGGGGAGGGGAGGAGGAGTGGGGAAGAGGGGAGGAGAGGAGTGGGGAGGGGAGGGGAGGAGAGGAGTGGGGAGGGGAGGGGAGGAGGAGTGGGGAGGGGAGGAGGAGTGGGGAGGGGAATGGGGAGGGGAAGAGGGGAGGAGGAGTGGGGAAGGGAATGGGGAGGGGAAGAGGGGAGGAGGAGTGGGGAGGGGAAGAGGGGAAGAGGGGAGGAGGAGTGTGGAGGGGAAGAGGGGAGGGGAGGGGAGGGAAGGAGAAGAGGAGTGGGGAGGAGGAGTGGGGAGGGGAAGAGGGGAGGGGATAAAACCATGACAGTGAGGGAGGGGAGGTAGCCTCCCCCTGTTCTGGTACTGGGGAAGTGTGCCACCCTACCCTGCCCTGTGGTAAACCCCAAACACAGAGATCAAGTCTGGACTGGAGACCAGGACACACACAAACAGACACAGACACACACACACACACAAAAGGCAGATATCTGGATTGTTCAGACACACAACCTAATACACCAAGCCCAGGTCATTATTGCTTTCTCCTTCAATCACAGGCCGAAACAAGTTATGATATGAAATTGCGAACAACATTATTCTACAATAACATTATTTGAGGGCTTTCACGCTGGTAAAAACTAAAATACCTCCAACTCAACTGTGCATCTATGCTGTTATGTTACAGTGGAGTTACAGAAGACCAACCCTGGCTGTACAGCCAGTGCCCTTCTCCTACCTATAGGGGGCAATATCCCATCATAGACCAACACCGTGCAGACACATCTCCATCCCCATTCTGAGAGTTGACATTTCACCAGCCGCTCAGAGTTGGCAAGTGTCACGACAGAGACAGACACATTTCACAAACATTTACATTTACATTTTAGTCATTTAGCAGACGCTCTTATCCAGAGCGACTTACATATTTTTTTTTTTATACAGGCCCCCTGTGGGAATCGAACCCACAACCCTGGCGTTGCAAACGCCATGCTCTATCAACTGAGCTACATCCCTGCCGGCCATTCCCTCCCCTACCCTGGACGACGCTGGGCCAATTGCGCGCCGCCCATGAGTCTCCCGGTCGCGGCCGGCTGCGACAGAGCCTGGATTCGAACCAGGATCTAGTGGCACAGTTTTGCACTGCGATGCAGTGCCTTAGACCACTGCGCCACTCAGGAGCTACAAACACACGCCTTGCACATTCCCATAGCCCTGTCATCAAGGCAAAGGGTGGCTATTTGAAGAATCTCAAATATAAAATACATTTTGATTTGTTTAACACTTTTTTGGTTACTACATGATTCCATGTGTTATTTCATAGTTTTGATGTCTTCACTGTTATTCTACAATGTAAAAAAATAGTACAAATAAAGAAAAACCCATGAATGTGCCAGGAGTGCCAAAACATTTGACTGTTACTGTATGTATTTTCTTAAACAGAGCAAATCGGACGGGGCATGTGCCCCTTCGCCCCCTTTTGGCATGATGCCTCTGTGTGCAAATTCACTCACAGAGATGATGAAGCATCATGCTCTCTCCCTCCGTGTAAAGAAATGTGACTACTACCACAGCGCACACAACCCCAGGTACCGGGAGGCGGGACAGACAGCGGACTGTCAAACCAGTCATCGCTCACTTTGTGACAGACAGGTACCTGTCCTATCAATAGATCGCCTAGAAGATGCATATTGTTCTTTCTAGCGGGAAAGGCTGACTTTTTCTGACTTATTTAAAAAATATTTCACAGCGTTTTAGATAGTACAATGATTCTCTACACTATGCATTGCTTGTTTGGTCACATAAACTGAAATTATGCCAACCATTTTGATTTTAGCAATCAGGAAATGGCGGAGTGATTTCTGCATATTGTGGAAAAACAGTAGACGGCTAAAATGAGTCTGTAATCTGCTGTATAGCCGACAGCCAGCGCTACTGGTAAACACTTCGGACTCACTGACAACTTTCCCGTGGTTCCATCACAGGGCAGGGAGATTCCCAGCAGGTCTCAGTCAGCCACAGCTGTCTAGGGGGGGGTGGGAATGTTGGGTATGTCCCAGCTGTGGTGAGAGGCCAAGAAAGGGTGAGGAGGAGTGGGAGGGAGGGAGAGTGGGGGTGGGGTGGAGAGAGTGGTGGGACTCACCCTGTTCTTCTGTAGGTAGATGAAGTAGAGACAGGGACGGGGACGACAGACAGAGGGAGAGAGTGGACAGGAGGGACGGGGACGACAGACAGGGGGAGAGAGTGGACAGGAGGGAGGGGGACGACAGACAGGGGGAGAGAGTGGACAGGAGGGACGGGGACGACAGACAGGGGGAGAGAGTGGACAGGAGGGAGGGGGACGACAGACAGGGGGAGAGAGTGGACAGGAGGGACGGGGACGACAGACAGGGGGAGAGAGTGGACAGGAGGGACGGGGACGACAGACAGGGGGAGAGAGTGGACAGGAGGGAGGGGGACAACAGACAGGGGGAGAGAGTGGACAGGAGGGAGGGGGGACAACAGACAGGGGGAGAGAGTGGACAGGAGGGAGGGGGACAACAGACAGGGGGAGAGAGTGGACAGGAGGGAGGGGGACGACAGACAGGGGGAGAGAGTGGACAGGAGGGAGGGGGACGACAGACAGGGGGAGAGAGTGGACAGGAGGGAGGGGGGGGGGACAGACAGGGGGAGAGAGTGGACAGGAGGGAGGGGGGACGACAGACAGGGGGAGAGAGTGGACAGGAGGGAGGGGGGGGGGACAGACAGGGGGAGAGAGTGGACAGGAGGGAGGGGGGGGGGACAGACAGGGGGAGAGAGTGGACAGGAGGGAGGGGGGATGACAGACAGGGGGAGAGAGTGGACAGGAGGGAGGGGGACGACAGACAGGGGGAGAGAGTGGACAGGAGAGAGGACACTCACCCCCCGACTCTCTGGAAGTACTGTAGATGAGGTAGAGGGGGGAGGGGAGAGGTGGAGGTATAACTCACCCTGTCTCTCTGGAAGTAGATGAGTACCCCAGCCGTAACCTGGGCGATGAGGATGAGCAGGAGGCAGGTAAAGTACTGGGGACAGACAGACAAGACAGACAGACAGACAGACAGACAGACAGACAGGCAGGCAGACAGACAGCATAATGAGAAAGTACCTTTTAGAGGCTCATCATAACAGTTTGAAAGAACAATGGTTTAGTTAGCATGACACAGCCCAAGTCATGTTCTACAGAGAATATCAGTCTCTAGAGAATATTTAACTTTTCTCTGATTCAACAGATTCTGTGTTCAGGTTTGGGTAGAGTATTCTATCTTCCATTGAATGACAGTTTCAGTGCATGGACATCTCAGTAGGACTGCTAGCTATTTCAGGCGGTTCCTCCATAGCACCCCTGTTAATACCCCCCTTAACCCCCGGCCCTGTTCGAGCAGGTTTACCCCCCCTCACCAGTACCCGTTCCCCCCGAGCTAGCAGGTTCACCCCCCCTCACCAGCACCTGTTCTGATGAACACCCCTTAAGCTCTCAGGATTATCTTCTCTGTAACCTCCTCACCCCTCTCTGTAACCTCCTCACCCCTCTCTGTAACCTCCTCACCCCTCTCTGTAACCTCCTCACCCCTCTCTGTAACCTCCTCACCACTCTCTGTAACCTCCTCACCACTCTCTGTAACCGCTCCTCACC
Source organism: Coregonus lavaretus (assembly GCF_964263955.1). NCBI lineage: Eukaryota > Metazoa > Chordata > Actinopteri > Salmoniformes > Salmonidae > Coregonus > Coregonus lavaretus. The sequence goes on from NC_139996.1 coordinate 5,665,629, forward strand.
CCTCTCTGTAACCTCCTCACCCCTCTCTGTAACCTCCTCACCCCTCTCTGTAACCTCCTCACCACTCTCTGTAACCTCCTCACCCCTCTCTGTAACCTCCTCACCCCTCTCTGTAACCTCCTCACCCCTCTCTGTAACCGCTCCTCACCCCTCTCTGTAACCTCCTCACCCCTCTCTGTAACTGCTCCTCACCCTTCTCTGTAACCGCTCCTCACCCCTCTCAGTAACCGCACCTCACCCCTCTCTGTAACCGCTCCTCACCCCTCTCTGTAACCGCTCCTCACCCCTCTCTGTAACCTCCTCACCCCTCTCTGTAACCCCCTCACCCCTCTCTGTAACCGCTCCTCACCCCTCTCTGTAACCTCCTCACCCCTCTCTGTAACCTCCTCACCCCTCTCTGTAACCTCCTCACCCCTCTCTGTAACCGCTCCTCACCCCTCTCTGTAACCACTCCTCACCCCTCTCTGTAACCTCCTCACCCCTCTCGGTAACCTCTCCTCACCACTCTCTGTAACCTCCTCACCCCTCTCTGTAACCTCCTCACCCCTCTCTGTAACCGCTCCTCACCCCTCTCTGTAACCGCTCCTCACCCCTCTCTGTAACCTCCTCACCCCTCTCTGTAACCGCTCCTCACCCTTCTCTGTAACCGCTCCTCACCCCTCTCAGTAACCGCTCCTCACCCCTCTCTGTAACCGCTCCTCACCCCTCTCTGTAACCGCTCCTCACCCCTCTCTGTAACCGCTCCTCACCCCTCTCTGTAACCTCCTCACCCCTCTCTGTAACCTCCTCACCCCTCTCTGTAACCTCCTCACCCCTCTCTGTAACCTCCTCACCGCTCTCTGTAACCTCCTCACCCCTCTCTGTAACCTCCTCACCCCTCTCTGTAACCTCCTCACCCCTCTCTGTAACCTCCTCACCCCTCTCTGTAACCTCCTCACCGCTCTCTGTAACCTCCTCACCCCTCTCTGTAACCTCCTCACCCCTCTCTGTAACCTCCTCACCCCTCTCGGTAACCTCTCCTCACCACTCTCTGTAACCTCCTCACCACTCTCTGTAACCGCTCCTCACCCCTCTCTGTAACCGCTCCTCACCCCTCTCTGTAACCGCTCCTCACCCCTCTCTGTAACCGCTCCTCACCCCTCTCTGTAACCTCCTCACCCCTCTCTGTAACCGCTCCTCACCCTTCTCTGTAACCGCTCCTCACCCCTCTCAGTAACCGCTCCTCACCCCTCTCTGTAACCGCTCCTCACCCCTCTCTGTAACCGCTCCTCACCCCTCTCTGTAACCGCTCCTCACCCCTCTCTGTAACCTCCTCACCCCTCTCTGTAACCTCCTCACCCCTCTCTGTAACCTCCTCACCCCTCTCTGTAACCTCCTCACCGCTCTCTGTAACCTCCTCACCCCTCTCTGTAACCTCCTCACCCCTCTCTGTAACCTCCTCACCCCTCTCTGTAACCTCCTCACCCCTCTCTGTAACCTCCTCACCGCTCTCTGTAACCTCCTCACCCCTCTCTGTAACCTCCTCACCCCTCTCTGTAACCTCCTCACCCCTCTCGGTAACCTCTCCTCACCCCTCTCTGTAACCTCCTCACCCCTCTCTGTAACCGCTCCTCACCCCTCTCTGTAACCGCTCCTCACCCCTCTCTGTAACCTCCTCACCCCTCTCTGTAACTGCTCCTCACCCTTCTCTGTAACCGCTCCTCACCCCTCTCAGTAACCGCTCCTCACCCCTCTCTGTAACCGCTCCTCACCCCTCTCTGTAACCGCTCCTCACCCCTCTCTGTAACCTCCTCACCCCTCTCTGTAACCTCCTCACCCCTCTCTGTAACCTCCTCACCCCTCTCTGTAACCTCCTCACCCCTCTCTGTAACCTCCTCACCGCTCTCTGTAACCTCCTCACCCCTCTCTGTAACCTCCTCACCCCTCTCTGTAACCTCCTCACCCCTCTCTGTAACCTCCTCACCCCTCTCTGTAACCTCCTCACCCCTCTCTGTAACCTCCTCACCCCTCTCTGTAACCTCCTCACCCCTCTCTGTAACCTCCTCACCCCTCTCGGTAACCTCTCCTCACCCCTCTCTGTAACCCCCTCACATTAATAATCCACACATACGGCTGCTCTTGACGACAGACTCAGTAGTCAGTCAGGAGGATGGTATTATACTAACAACCCAAGCTCATTGGGCCAAACAGCACCAGGTGTTCACACACTGAGCTGAGCTTGTAGTCTAGTTCTAACTAACCCTATTCAAGTTTCATGTGGATATCTTAGCTACAATTGTAGCTCACTGCAGCAGCTTAGAGCATTGTGACATAACTTCAACATCACTCTACATCCTGCCCCAACCTTTTACAGCATTGCGGTGAAGGAACAAGTCCCCGTGAGAGCCGGGTTATTTTTTAGCAGTGTGGATGTGCGTTTACTCACCAGGCCCAGCATGCAGCGTATCTCGTAGATGGCTCCTATACAGCCCAGGAAGCCCATGACCATGGAGAGAGAGCCCACAGTGATCAGAATATAGGACGCTACCTTCAGAGTGGTGGACTCCTCCTCTGTAGAGAAGGCATACACGAACGGGTTAAACATTCAGCCCACAACATCACCTACTGAACCAGGCTCCGATATCATCCTAAACTACACAGAATGGAGGGGTCTCCATTGAAAGTGATTTTTAGTCCATGACTCAATCTAGCCCACACATTTAAATCACCTGACCAACCCTATACACCTGACCAACCCTATACACATAACCAACCCTATACAATGAAATATGCACATGTGGCAGGTCAGGTACCGTGTAACCTGTTCATTTAGTAGTAGTAACACAGGCTATGTCAAGTCAAGCAATGCGGTCCACCATGGAGCAAGTTGCATTCTAAACATTCTAGCAGTGTTCTCTACCAGAGTTATAACAACACAACAGAGACCAGAGAGAGAGCAAGGCTGGAGCAGACGAATGAAGAGGAGATGGAGGAGATTCCCTTGGCTGAGGGTAAGCTCCGGAGAGCTGTTGTCCCCGTCCGGAATGAAGCCTGGCTCAGAGCTCTGGGACACGGCTCCAACTCACTCTGGGTCTGAGGCCAGGAGAACCAGAGAGGCCCTGTCTCTGTCCGGAATGAAGCCTGGCTCAGAGCTCTGGGACACGGCTCCAACTCACTCTGGGTCTGAGGTCAGGAGAACCAGAGAGGCCCTGTCTCTGTCCGGAATGAAGCCTGGCTCAGAGCTCTGGGACACGGCTCCAACTCACTCTGGGTCTGAGGTCAGGAGAACCAGAGAGGCCCTGTCTCTGTCCGGAATGAAGCCTGGCTCAGAGCTCTGGGACACGGCTCCAACTCACTCTGGGTCTGAGGTCAGGAGAACCAGAGAGGCCCTGTCTCTGTCCGGAATGAAGCCTGGCTCAGAGCTCTGGGACACGGCTCCAACTCACTCTGGGTCTGAAGCCAGAGAGATCCAGAGAGGCCTACTATCATATAATAACCCTTAACTTTCCTAACCCATGAAAAATACTTATAATAATACAATAATAATACTGAAAAAAAATCAACCAGACACATTGCTCCACAGATAAAACATAACCACTTCAAAGCATTGGCTCACAGCGCACAATGACTTATTTAACATCCTACAGATGTCCATATTCTTGGCATCTCATGAACAGTGCTCGTATAGATTACCATAAGGGACTGTAAACAATCCCAGTGAAACCATACAGTATGACAATGTAATAAAACTAAACTAAAGTGAGCGTATGTACATCAATGTGTGTATATGTACATCAATGTGTGTATATGTACATCAATGTGTCAAAGGTTTTAGAACACCTATTAATTCAAGGGGTTTTCTTAATTTTTACTATTTTATAGGGCGGCAGGTAGCTTAGTGGTTAAGAGCGTTGTGCCAGTAACCGAAAGGTCGCTGGTTCTAATCCCCGAGCCGACTAGGTGAAAAATCTGTCGATGTGCCCTTGAGCAAGGCACTTAACCCTAATTGCTCCTGTAAGTCGCTCTGGATAAGAGCGTCTGCTAAATGACGTAAATGTAATTTTCTACATTGTAGAATAATAGTGAAGCCATCAAAACTATGAAATAACACAAATGGAATCATGTACTCCTGATGTACTGACCTGTTGCAACCTCTACAACCACTGTGATTATTTTTTGACCCTGCTGGTCATCTACAAACGTTTGAACATCTTGGAGACAAATCTGGCCTTAATGGCCATGTACTGTTATAATCTCCACCCAGCACAGCCAGAAGAGGACTGGCCACCCCTCAGAGCCTGGTTCCTCTCTAGGTTTCTTCCTAGGTTTCTGCCTTTCTAGGGAGTTTTTCCTAGCCACCATGCTTCTACATCTGCATTGCTTGCTGTTTGGGGTTTTAGGCTGGGTTTCTGTACAGCACTTTGTAACATCTGCTGATGTAAAAAGGGCTTTATAAATACAATTTGATTGATTCATTGATTGATGTAGTAACCAAAAAAGTGTTAAACAAATCAAAACATATTTTATATTTGAGATTCTTAAAATAGCAACCCTTTGCATTGATGACAGCTTTGCACACTCTTGGCATTCTCTCAACCAGCCTTACCTGGAACGCTTTTCCAACAGTCTTGAAGGAGTTCCCACATATGCTGAGCACTTGTTGGCTGCTTTTCCTTCACTCTACGGTCCGACTCATCCCAAACCATCTCAATTTGGTTGAGGTCGGGGGATTGTGGAGGCCAGGTCATCTGATGCAGCACTCCATCACTCTCCTTCTTGGTCAAATAGCCCTTACACAGCCTGGAGGTGTGTTGGGTCATTGTCCTGTTGAAAAACAAATAGCCCTCACACAGCCTGGAGGTGTGTTGGGTTATTGTCTTGTTGAAAAACAAATGATAGTCCCACTAAGCCCAAACCAGATGGGATGGCGTATCGCTGCAGAATGCTGTGGTAGCCATGCTGGTTAACTGTGCCTTGAATTCTAAATAAATCACAGACAGTGTCACCAGCAAAGCACCCCCACACCATCACACCTCCTCCTCCATGCTTCACGGTTGGAACTATACATGCGGAGATCATCTGTTCACCTACACTGCGTCTCACAAAGACACGGCGGTTGGAACCATAAATCATCAGACCAAAGGACAGATTTCCACCGGTCTAATGTCCATTGCTCGTGTTTCTTATTGGTGTCCTTCAGTAGTGGTTTCTTTGCAGCAATTCGACCATGAAGGCCTGATTCACACAGTCTCCTCTGAACAGTTGATGTTGAGATGTGTCTGTTACTTGAACTCTGTGAAGCATTTATTTGGGCTGCAATTTCTGAGGCTTGTAACTCTAATGAGCTTATCCTCTGCAGCAGAGGTAACTCTGGGTCTTCCATTCCTGTTGCGGTCCTCATGAGAGCCAGTTTCATCATAGTGCATGATGGTTTTTGCGACTGCACTTGAAGAAACATTGAAAGTTGTTAAGATTTTCCTTATTGACTGACCTTCATGTCTTAAAGTAATGATGGACTGTCGTTTCTCTTTGCTTATTTAAGCTGTTCTTGCCATAATATGGACTTGCTCTTTTACCAAATAGGGCTATCTTCTGAATACCCCCCTACCTTGCCACAACACAACTGATTGGCTCAAACGCATTAAGAAAGAAATAAATAAATTCCACAAATTAACTTTTAAGAAGGCACATCTGTTAATTGAAATGCATTCCAGGTGACCACCTCATGAAGCTGGTTGAGAGAATGCCAAGAGTGTGCAAAGCTGTCATCAAGGCAAAGGGTGGCTATTTGAAGAATCTCAAATATAAAATATACACTTTTTTGGTTACTACATGATTCAATGTGTGTTATTTCATAGTTTTGATGTCTTCACTATTATTCTACAATGTAGAAAATAGTAAAAAAATAAAGAAAAACCCTTGAATGAGTAGGCTTGTCCAAACTTTTGACTGGTAGTGTACATCAATGTGTGTATATGTACATCAATGTGTGTATAGGTACATCAATGTGTGTACGTGTAGCTATAGTTTACAGAAACAGTATATGCAACCCCACTTCAGTCATACATAAACACACACACCCTCATGGCCTGGTTCTATATAGGTCTATATACACACACATATAACCAGTTACAGAAGAGTTAGTTACAGAAGGGCTAGTTACAGAAGGGTTAGTTACAGAAGGGTTAGTTACAGAAGGGTTAGTTACAGAAGAGTTAGTTACAGAAGGGTTAGTTACAGAAGGGTTAGTTACAGAAGGGATAGTTACAGAATAGTTAGTTACAGAAGAGTTAGTTACAGAAGGGATAGTTACAGAAGGGTTAGTTACAGAATAGTTAGTTACAGAAGGGATAGTTACAGAAGGGTTAGTTACAGAATAGTTAGTTACAGAAGAGCTAGTTACAGAAGAGTTAGTTACAGAAGGGATAGTTACAGAAGGGTTAGTTACAGAATAGTTAGTTACAGAAGAGTTAGTTACAGAAGGGATAGTTACAGAAGGGTTAGTTACAGAATAGTTAGTTACAGAAGAGCTAGTTACAGAAGAGTTAGTTACAGAAGGGCTAGTTACAGAAGAGTTAGTTACAGAAGGGCTAGTTACAGAAGAGTTAGTTACAGAAGAGTTAGTTACAGAAGGGTTAGTTACAGAAGGGTTAGTTACAGAAGAGTTAGTTACAGAAGAGTTAGTTACAGAAGGGTTAGTTACAGAAGGGCTAGTAACAGAATAGTTAGTTACAGAAGAGTTAGTTACAGAAGGGCTAGTTACAGAAGAGTTAGTTACAGAAGGGTTAGTTACAGAAGAGTTAGTTACAGAAGAGTTAGTTACAGAAGAGTTAGTTACAGAAGGGTTAGTTACAGAAGGGCTAGTAACAGAATAGTTAGTTACAGAAGAGTTAGTTACAGAAGGGATAGTTACAGAAGAGTTAGTTACAGAAGAGTTAGTTACAGAAGAGTTAGTTACAGAAGAGTTAGTTACAGAAGAGCTAGTTACAGAAGGGATAGTTACAGAAGGGCTAGTTACAGAAGGGCTAGTTACAGAAGGGATAGTTACAGAAGGGATAGTTACAGAAGGGATAGTTACAGGGTTCCTGTGAAAGAGATGTTACACACAGAGAACACAGATGTAAGCTACACGTGTCCTACATCACTAGGTGTCAGCCGACAGCATCCTCTCACCACAAAACACAGACCCACGGCAGAGATAGAGAGAGAGGAGCAGTTGTTATGAACACTTGCGTACTGCACTGTACGACTCAAAGCATGTGAAGTAAGGGCTGCAGTGGGCCTGACAGAGATCAGCCAAATACTTCCTAACTCTGACAAGGATCGTTGGTGACAGAAAACGTAGCAAACAAAAACACTGAAACTTGCAAGGACGCACACTTCCTTTCACAGCTCGATACATTCTAAAAGTAGGACGTTCTCAAAGCCTTTAGGACTAGTAACTATTTTCAGAATGCACATCTGTGTTGCAGTGCTTTAGAAGCAGATGCACACTCCTCTGTGTGGAATCTCTAGTGGTTATGTAGCTAAAAGCAGTGTTCAGCATGTGTTCTGGTCTGTCTTGTAACATGGCAGATTTCCATGCCTGTCTCCTTCCATTGGAACTTCAGAAAAAGTTCCTCTGGTGGTTTCCATGGAAACTTCCATTTAAAAATACAGTTTAGAGCTTCGTTCCAAATGGCACCCTATTCACTATAGCCCTACTGTCTCTTTAAATGGAAGTTTCAGTGGAAACCACCAGGTTTCAGTGAGCTATAGTGCCCTTTAAAGACAGCAGTTCACACATAGCAGGGTTCGTTGCATAAACATTTCTACATTTCCATGTATTTAATCTGTATACAGAGAAACAAAATGAATGCTTCGAATTAAACACAGCGACTTGACATCAAACTCAAATTCAACCTGTAAGATTGATAAAATATACCACATTTTTACCTCATTTTTAACTTGTTTGAGTCTAACAAGTGTAGGCTAACTGTAAGCTGAAAAAAAAAATCCCTGATACGCTAAACTGATAATGCAGCAATTTGACATCGAACCCAAATTCAACCTGTAGTATGGATCTAATATATCACGTTTCTAACTCAGTAAGCTTTCTATAACCTACACATCTGATCACAGCGTATCTTCACACTGTGTTTTGGCAGTTATCATCTGTAACATCGCACCCTAACCAAGGCCAAGCTCTTTTGTTTAAAAAATACACCGAGCTGTGTTTTGGCGAGCCGCTCCGATGATGGAACTCGTGTGTTTCTTGTCACTATGGTGACAGCGTGGCTCTGATAGAGAGAGAACATTCAGCGTGGGCTGAGACGAGGTGGGCTAGTGGTTAAAGAAGCTGCCTACATGCTGGTGTTGGATTGGGTTGCCATTACAACACACCATCTCTCCTCCTAACTTTCCTCTGTCTCTCTCTCTCTAACGTCTCCATCCAATAAAAAGTGAAAATACTTTTGGAAAGAAGAACATTCAGAAAGGGAAGTTGATCCTTCAGCTAAAGAATAAGGGGGGGGGGGGGGACAATGAAAACATTCCCAAGACCCCTAACATGGTGGAACAGCTGCACACCGTTCTATTAATATAACCTATAGAAAATGGAAACTGTAAACACACAGTGATCCTGTTTTCACAAGGCTTCAGTCATTAGACCAATAACGTCTGAGGGGCCCTCTGTGGGAGAGTTTCAATTTTTAAAGTTTTACTAGTCGTATGTACAGGATACGCATGGTATACACTGTCCAACGAAATGCTTACTTGCAGGTTCCTTCTGGACAATGCAACAACAATAAGAATTAATAAAAGATAAGTATACGAACATAAAGTAAATGGCTCAGTAGAATATAATAAACATTTTAGCATAAGTACAGTGGGGGGAAAAAGTATTTAGTCAGCCACCAATTGGAGGACAGAGGAGCCTCTTAAAGAAGAAGTTACAGGTCTGTGAGAGACAGAAATCTTTCTTGTCTTTGTAGGTGACCAAATACTTATTTTCCACCATAATTTGCAAATAAATTCATTAAAAATCCTACAATGTGATTATCTGGATTTTTTTCTTCTCAATTTGTCTGTCATAGTTGACGTGTACCTATGATGAAAATTACAAGCCTCTCTCATCTTTTTAAGTGGGAGAACTTGCACAATTGGTGGCTGACTAAATACTTTTTTTCCCCCACTGTATAATACAGGAAGGCATCATTTATAGTCTAATATTTACACGTATATTGGGGAAGAGGAGGGATTGGGGGGGGCAAGTGTTTCATTCTTCAGAGTCTAAGATGTTGGGGGAGGGGGGGTTCTAAGTTGACATATATAATTGGTTTAAGATGGTCATACCATGGATCATTTAGCTATCTGACTTTGAATTTTAGGACCCCTTAAGGTATTTTTTGTGGATAAAATATAGATTTTGGCCTTTACTACTAAAGCCTATAGAAATGCATTGAATAACACATTCATAAATGGCAAAAAAGACGGTCAAAAAAACGTATCATAAAAAACAAGGTTGACGTGTGTCCTAAATCTAGGAGATATTTAAAAAAAACTCAGGAAATATTTAGTTGTTTTTTTTAACACATATTTAACCCCTTTTTGGGGTTGGCACAAAACTACATCCTTACTTCCAATTCGTTTTTTTTGTAGCCCAAACGGTTCGGACGCCACCAAACAGAGGTTGGCACATCGACGGTACCGACTTCAGACGAGTCTCCTGACACTTGTGGGGGTGTTCATGAGAGTCTCCCCTTTCCATAGTGTGGTCATAATAATTTGTACGTCAAAACGTTCGTACACTACAGACGTTTACGTGAGAAGACGTAAAAGTCCCCTGTAGCTCAGTTGGTAGAGCACGGCGCTTGCAACGCCAGGGTTGTGGGTTCGTTTCCCACGGTGGGGCCAGTATGAAAAATGTATGCACTCACTAACTGTAAGTCGCTCTGGATAAGAGCGTCTGCTAAATGACTAAAATGTAAAAATGTAAGACCGATTTTCGGGATGTCTCACGGTCTGACAAACACCACTCTAGCTTTGTGACATAGGCAGATGTGTTTTTTTGTTATGTAACTTAGATTGACGCACCGGTGTGTCAATCGACTCTAGGGGGTTAAATAGCGCAGTATTAGCAATAGTAAATAAGAGTCTGGTAGGAGCATTTGTTGTGTGTGTAGCATGAATGTACACTGAGTATACGAAACATTAAGAACACCTGCTCTTTCCATGACAGACTAATCAGGTGAATCCAGGTGAAAGCTATGATCCCTTATTGATGTCACTTGTTAAATCCACTTCAATCAGTGTAGATGAAGGGGAGGAGACAGGTTAAATAAGGTTTTTTAAGTATTGAGACAACTGAGACATGGATTGTGTATGTTTGCCATTCAGAGGGTGAGTGGGCAAGACAAAATATTTAAGTGCCTTTGAACAGGGTATGGTAGTAGGTGTCAGGTGCACCGGGTTTGGGTCAAGAACTGCAACGTGGCTGGGTTTTTCACGCTCAACAGTTTCCTGTGTGTATCAAGAATGATCCACCACCCAAAGGACATCCAGCCAACTTGACACAACTGTGGGAAGCATTGTAGTCGGCAGGTAGCTTAGTGGGTAAGAGCGTTGTGCCAGTAACCGAAAGGTCGCTGGTTCTAATCCCCGAGCCGACTAGGTGAAAAATCTGTCGATGTGCCCTTAAGCAAGGCACTTAACCCTAATTGCTCCTGTAAGTCGCTCTGGATAAGAGCGTCTGCTAAATGACTAAAATGTAAATGTAAAATGTAGTCAACATGGGCCAGCATCCCTGTGGAACGCTTTCAACACCTTGTAGAGTCCATGCCCCGACGAACTGTGATGTAGCTCTGTAGAGGAGGAGGAGGAGGAGGAGAAAGGGGATATGGATAGGAGGACGAAGAGGAGGAGAAGAGTAGATGTACCCCGTCCCATGGAGGAGGAGAAGGAGGGGATATCCTCAGGGTAGGTCCCAGGAAGCAGGGGAAGCATACAGGATGTAATCTGTAGGAACAGCTGGATAATAAACAACAGTGGGTCTGAGCCGCTGTTCTGGTGGTGATAAAGAGAATGGGCGGGGGCTCTGTGTTATGTCCCTTCCTGGCCAATGATAAGCTCAACACTGACCTTGGTCGGATCATCCAGTCAGACCCATATTCACAAAACGTCTCAGAGTAGGAGTGCTGATCTACCATCAGTTTTCAATTTGAGATCAATAATGAATAAGAATCTATGAACAGAGAGGAACTGATCCAAATCAGCAGTGGGGGATGCCAGCCCAGCTAAAGACAGCCTAAACAGCAGGCTCCACTCAACTGTCAGTGGCCTTGGGATGTGATGCAGTGGCAGTCATTCCAGACTACAGAATATCCCTCTCTCAGTGAAATAGTTCGTTTAGCCTTTATTTGGCCAGGAAAGTCCCTTGAGAAGAGTCCTCTTTTTGGAGGGAGACATGTACAGTGATACATGACAAGAGAGGAGAGAGGACCCAGTCTGAGAGGTCTGGGAAACAGCTCCAGTTTGGGTGTGTATGTGTGTGAGTGTGTGTGCGTGTGTGTGAGTGTGTGTGCGTGCGTTTTTCACAGGGAAGAGAGAGGAGGACCCATGAGTCACTGAGAGATCCGGGAAACACAGTTCTGGTGAGTTGTTACTTGTCGCATCTCATTACTCAGGCCCCTATGGACGTTCCAGCGTAAATATAGACTCCAACTCCACCTAACCCTCTGAGACAGATCTCACTGGTCTCTCCAACGCCACCTAACCCTCTGAGACAGATCTCACTGGTCTCTCCAACTCCACCTAACCCTCTGAGACAGATCTCACTGGTCTCTCCAACTCCACCTAACCCTCTGAAACAGATCTCACTGGTCTCTCCAACTCCACCTAACCCTCTGAAACAGATCTCACTGGTCTCTCCAACTCCACCTAACCCTCTGAGACAGATCTCACTGGTCTCTCCAACTCCACCTAACCCTCTGAAACAGATCTCACTGGTCTCTCCAACTCCACCTAACCCTCTGAGACAGATCTCACTGGTCTCTCCAACTCCACCTAACCCTCTGAAACAGATCTCACTGGTCTCTCCAACTCCACCTAACCCTCTGAGACAGATCTCACTGGTCTCTCCAACTCCACCTAACCCTCTGAAACAGATTTCACTGGTCTCTCCAACTCCACCTAACCCTCTGAGACAGATCTCACTGGTCTCTCCAACTCCACCTAACCCTCTGAAACAGATCTCACTGGTCTCTCCAACTCCACCTAACCCTCTGAAACAGATTTCACTGGTCTCTCCAACTCCACCTAACCCTCTGAGACAGATCTCACTGGTCTCTCCAACTCCACCTAACCCTCTGAGACAGATCTCACTGGTCTCTCCAGATATACAACTTGTTGATGGAATACCTACTGACTAATCATTTCAAACGATCTACTACTATTATGTCCAGAGGTATGCAGGAAAAACAGTCCTGGGAGATGTACTCTACCCTCCTGCTGCATGGAACTATTCTCCAAGACATGTACATCTCCAAAGCAGTTAAAAAGAAAGTGACAAAAAAGCATCAGAAGTTGATTTAAAATGAAAATAATCATCGCTGAGAAGAGTGACTCCTCTAATACAGCTCTGGGAGACAACTGCAGCTCCAGCTGAGGCTGAACACACTGAAAACATTTAGAATGAATCAGGCAGATTTATAGTAGTTAGCATTCCCATCCATGTTTCCCTGGCTGGCCTGCTCTCTGTAGGCTAGGGTGAGACTGCACTGGGCTTCCAACTGACTTAAATAAATAAATAATTGGTCATTTAGCAGACGCTCTTATCCAGAGCGACTTACAGGAGCAATTAGGGTTAAGTGCCTTGCTCAAGGGCACATCGACAGATTTTTCACCTAGTCGGCTCAGGGATTAGAACCAGCGACCTTTCGGTTACTGGCACAACGCTCTTAACCACTAAGCTACCTGCCGCCCTTGCTGTCGTTAAGAAACCAGCGCAACTAACGTAGGAATGGTGGTGGGCATCTCTGTTACCACGAAACAGACCTGACAACATCTGTGTTTGTGTGTAGGTGTGTGTACCTGCATATGGACACTCTTAAGGAAGTGACACACTGTCTATGAGCAGAGTTAATAGGTAAGCTGCTATCCTCTAAAACAGGATGAGACTCCTTGAGATGCCTTGATAACTAGCCTATCGAAAGAGCCCGTCGCTTCCCCCTGTGGCCGACCCGGTGAGTGTGTGTGTGTATGTGTGTGCGTGTGTGAGCAGGCTGACACTAGAAATAGATTTCGATTTTGGACATTTGAAAAGGTCCTGAGAACTTTTACATACAGTGCATTCGGAAAGTATTCAGACACCTTGACCTTTTCCACATTTTGTTACTTTACAGCCTTATTCTAAAATAGATTCAATTGTTTTCCCCCCTCATCAATCTACACACAATACCCCATAATGACGAAGCAAAAACAGGTTTATTACAAATTATAAACTGAAATAACAGATTTACATAAGTATTCAGACCCTTTACTCAGTACTTTGTTGAAGCACCTTCGGCAGCGATTACAGCCTCGAGTCTTCTTGGGTATGACGCTACAAGCTTGGCACACCTGTATTTGGGGAGTTTCTCCCATTCTTCTCTGCAGATCCTCTCAAGCTCTGTCAGGTTGGATGGGGAGCATCACTGCACAGCTATTTTCAGGTCTCTCCAGAGATGTTCAATCGGGTTCAAGTCCAGGCTCTGGCTGGGCCACTCAAGGACATTCAGAGACTTGTCCCGAAGCCACTCCTGCATTGTCTTGGCTGTGTGCTTAGGGTCATTGTCCTGTTGGAAAGTTTTCATCGAGGATCTCTCTGTACTTTGCTCCGTTCATCTTTGCCTCGATCCTGACTAGTCTCCCTGTCCCTGCCACTGAAAAACATCCTCACAGCATGATGCTGCCACCACCATGCTTCACCGTTGGGATGGTGCCAGGTTTCCTCCAGACGTGACGCTTTAGCATTCAGGCAAAATAGTTCAATCTTGGTTTCATCAGACCAGAGAATCTTGTTTCTCATGGCCTGAAAGTCCTTTAGGTGCCTTTTGGCAAACCCCAAGTGGGTTGTCATGTGCCTTTTACTGAGGAGTGGCTTCTGTCTGGCCACTTTACCATAAAGGCCTGATTGGTGGAGTGCTGCAGAGCTGGTTGTTCTTCTGGAAGGTTCTCCCATCTCCACAGAGGAACTCTGGAGCTCTGTCAGAATGACCATCGGGTTCTTGGTCACCTCCCTGACCAAGGCCCTTCTCCCTCGTTTGCTCAGTTTGTCCGGGCGGCCAGCTCTAGGAAGAGTCTTGGTCGTTCCAAATTTCTTCCATTTAAGAATGATGTAGGCCACTGTGTTCTTGGGGACCTTCAATGCTGCAGAAATGTTTTGGTACCCTTCCCCAGATCTGTGCCTCGACACAATCCTGTCTCGGAGCTCTATGGACAATTTCTTCGACCTCATGGCTTGGTTTTTGCACTGACATGCACTGTCAACTGTGGGACCTAATATAGACAGGTGTGTGCCTTTCCAAATCATGTCCAATCAATTTAATTTACCACAGGTGGACTCCAATCAAGTATTAGAGACATCTCAAGGATGATGAACGGAAACAGGATGCACCTGAGCTCAATTTCGAGTCTCATAGCACAGGGTCTGAATACTTATGTAAATAAGGTATTTCTGTTTTTATTTTCAATATATTTGCAAAAATGTCTAAAAACCTGTTTTAGCTTTGTCATTATGGTGTATTGTGTGTAGATTGATGAGGAAAACATTTTATTTAATAAATTTTAGAATAACGCTGTAACGTAAGAAAATGTGGAGAAAGGGAAGGGGTCTGAACACTTTCCGAATGCACTGTATGTCTTCCTCGGCGCTCACCAAAAAAAGTAAAAACTATTGCCCAGCACTGCTTAGACCGCTGCGCCACGGCAGTTTACAATGCCCTAGCAAGCCGGTAGAATACTTGATGATACTTGCTGGAACCAGCGCATTGTTTTAAATTATTTTGTTTTAAGCCTTTCCTAAATCATAGCCCTAACCTATCCCCCGTCGGAATTAATACCTAAACTTAACCCTTTGAGTTGTTTCTGTTTTAACCCTGTAACCATGCGGAATGAATGCGTCAAAAATATATGTTTATCTAGTTTCTAGTGGTTGAGCGACCAGATGCTTTCTAGTTTCTAGTGGTTGAGCGACCAGATGGCTTTCTAGTTTCTAGTGGTTGAGCGACCAGATGCTGTCTAGTTTCTAGTGGTTGAGCGACCACATGGCTTTCTAGTTTCTAGTGGTTGAGCGACCACATGCTTTCTAGTTTCTAGTGGTTGAGCGACCACATGCTTTCTAATTTCTAGTGGTTGAGCGACCAGATGCTTTCTAGTTTCTAGTGGTTGAGCGTACCACATGGCTTTCTAGTTTCTAGTGGTTGAGCGACCACAGCGTACCACATGCTTTCAGCTGAGGGTCACATTTTAGTTTCAGTGCTTACATCCCTCTGCTCTGAGTTAATAGCCCTTTTCCCTTGGGGTTCGTGGGAATGGGGCCAGTAAGATGAAATCCACATAAGCTGCACAGACTGGGCTAAGGGTTTAGGGCTAAGGGTTTAGGATTGGACACAGACTGGGCTAAGGGTTTAGGATTGGACACAGACTGGGGTAGCAACGGTTTAGGATCTGACAAGCACACTTTTTAATCCTCACTTTGACTTACAAGTATCAAGTATCAGACCAGACTGCTGTGTGTGTGTGTGTGTGTGTGTGTGTGTGTGTGTGTGTGTGTGTGTGTGTGTGTGTGTGTGTGTGTGTATATAACTTACGTAGAACAGCGATGAAGCTCTGGTTATCCAGAAGGACCCACAGTCCAAAGCCCATGATCAATGCTCCGAAGATCTACAGAGGAAACAGAAATTCACGAATGTTGCTTTACAGTAACTATAGTATAATAGGCTGCCAAGTAGATTCTACTGAATATGTAGAGCTCAGTGCATACCAGATCAGTATGTATACTCTCCTCTCCCCTCTCTCCCCTCTCTTCTCCCCTCTCCTCCGTCTCCTCTCTTCTCCTCTCCCCTCTCTTCTCCCCTCTCCTCCGTCTCCTCTCTTCTCCTTTCCCCTCTCCTCTCCTCTCTCCCCTCTCTTCTCTCCTCTCTCCTCTCTCCTCCCTCCCCTCTCTTCTCCCCTCCTCTCTACTCTCTCCCGTCTCGTCTCCTCTCTTCTCCTCTCCCCTCTCTTCTCTTCTCCTCTCTCCTCTCCCCTCTCTCCTCTCTCTCCTCCCCTCTCTCCTCTCTCTCCTCCCCTCTCTCCTCTCTCCTCTCTCCTCTCTTCTCTCCCTCTCTTCTCATCTCTCCTCCCCTCTCTTCTCTCTCCTCTCTCATCTGGGACTGATGAGATCCTCTCACGCCATCTCTCTTTGTCTCTCTCTCTCAGCAGGACAAGGGAGGACAGCGGATGTGGAGAAACCTCATTTTACTGACAGTCTAAACCAGGCTCTCTCTAGTCCCAATCAGACTCAGACTAGCTGAACACATAAAGGGTCCGTTTCCCAGATACAGATTAAGAAAATCTCCAAACTGCTTTTTATACCAGGAAGTTCTAGGTTGTGTGTTCAGGAAACCGGTCCAAGAGCCAGGCTGAACAGCTGAAAAGGAATTAGACTAGTGACAGACAGCGAGTCCAGACCAGAACTAAGAGGTCTGGACCTGATCTGAGGTTGTCCTTTCATTCTTATTTCCGGTCCAGAACACTCACTGGCCTCCAGCGCTAGTGGCACAAGCAGATTTACCACCATCTCCCTGGTAACGAGGCTATGAAGTGCTTAAGCACAGACCCCATGTGTAATTTAGAGGGACTATGTCTAGGAGTAGAGGGTAGGTCTAACCAAAAGATGAGAGGGTTCCGCTAATTCACCACCTCCCACTGGCCTGGAAATGAAAACACTCACCCCTCCACCCACACACCGAGTCATATTAACCCAGACAGACAGACAAACAGACAAGACAGACACAGAGACAGACACAGAGAGCGAGACAGACAGAGACAGGCAGACAGACAGAGACAGGCAGAGAGACAGACAGAGACAGGCAGACAGACAGACAGACAGACAGACAGGCAGGCAGGCAGGCAGACAGACAGAGACAGGCAGACAGACACAGACAGGCAGACAGACAGACAGAGACAGGCAGACAGACAGACAGACAGAGACAGGCAGGCAGGCAGGCAGACAGACAGACAGACAGACAGACAGACAGACAGACAGACAGACAGACAGACAGACAGACAGACAGACAGACAGACAGACAGACAGACAGACAGACAGACAGACAGACAGACAGACAATGGGAGAGTCAGTCTGTCTGGGGGAGAAGTGGTAAAGAGTCAGTCTGGACATCATCAGTGATGGTTTAATAGAGGAGTTGTTGAGTCAGTTTCAGCTGTCTGGGTTTGGAATGAACCCACCAGTTAGTCCTACAGTATGTTGTGTTTGAAGGGAGGATTCTCTGCCAGGTCTCACTTGTGAATAGGTATTTTGACCTAAATGGGACTACCTGGTTAAATAAAGGTTAGGCTGTAGCTGAAAGCCACCGATTCTGGATATGATTGCTTCAGTAAGAAACTTCTCAGGTTGGCAGGTAACATTTACATATATAACTATCTTACAGCCTACCATTTTCAAACTGCCTATGGTATTCAAATGATAGTGAATACAGGAACAACATGAGGTTGTTCCTTGTCTTGTGGTCACAATACTTCTATTCAGACAAGTAATTTTTAAGAGTGATGTCACTTACAAAGAAGATGAGGTTGAACAGGAACAGGAAGTACTTGGTTGCTGTGATGCATCCCTTCCCCATGGTTATGCTTCTGCAACCGAGAAGAAGCAACAGTTAAACTAATTAGGCTACAACACAGTAGGTGTTGAGAGAGAGAGAGAGAGAGGGGGAGAGAGAGAGAGAGAGAGAGAGAGAGAGCCCCAGGATAGCAACACAATTAGACCCAACCAAATCATGAGAAAACAAAAATATAATGACTTGACACATTGGAAAGAATTAACAAAAAAACGGAGCAAACTAGAATGCTATTTGGCTCTAAGCAGAGACTACACAGTGGCAGATTACCTGACCACTGTCACTGAAC
>NC_139996.1:5688751-5914347 GCF_964263955.1 Coregonus lavaretus
AATAGATCAACTATTTTACTATGGTGTGGTCAGATTTTTCTATTTAATACTCGTTTTGTTTGCAGAGGAAAAGTACACTGTTCTAGCATCTTCAAAGTGTGCCTCGGCAGAAATATTGTTTCATGTTTCATATTTGTTTCAGCAAGGATTTTGCCATGGCACAGTGCCACAGCAGAAACACTGAAGACAGAACAAGAACTGAAGCTATAGAAGGCAGTACTTCCAATTCCCTATTCCCTAGAGCAACATATCAAAATCACCTTATTGAACACAACAAAGTGAAAACAATCATCTAGACCTATGAGTCACGTTAGGCCTGCATCTGTTGATTGTAAGAACACTCACCGACTGAATGACTCAACTTTTCCTAAGCAAGCCTGAAACCTTTAGTCAAAGTTATTTTACAGAAAACACATTAACAACAGACTTTCAGCATGCTTATAGGACATGTATAGTAAGAAGATTGTGGGAGATGTTTTGTTAGACTTCAGTGCAGCTTTTGATGTCATTGATCATAACCTATTGCTGGAAAAAAAACGTAGGTGTTATGGATTTGCATCCTCTGCCTTATTGTGGATTGAGCGTTACCTATCTAAGGGGCTTCGGAAGCCTTTCTCAAGCAAGCTCAGTTGAGTGTGGTGTACTGCAGGGCAGCCGGCTAGGGACATTATTGTTTTCTGTTTTTACTAATGACTTTCCACTGTTTTTACTAATGACCTTCCACTGACCTTGAATAAAGCCTGTGTGTCTATGTACGCTGACGACTCAACAGTATACACGTCGGCTGTAACTGTAAAATAAATAATTAACACCCTTAACATAGAGCTCCAGTCAGTTTTAGAATGGGTAACTAGCAATAGGCTGGTGCTAAATATCTAACAAAACGAAAAGCATAATTTTTTGGACAAATCACTCGCTCAACGCTAAACATAATTTAGATCTATTATTGAATAATGTGGCGATTTAGTAAATTGAGAAGACTAAACTACTGGGTGTAACCATAGATACCAAGCTGTCATGGACAAAACATATAGACTCGATGGTTGCTAAAATGAGAAGAGGTCTGTCCATGATAGGACATTGGTCTGCCTTCTTGACATCTCAAGTCGACCAGACAGGTCCTACAGGCCCTAGTATTGTCGCACCTGGACTACCGCCCAGCTGTGTGGCAAAGAGGGACATAGGTCAATTGCAGTTGGTCCAGAACAAAGCAGCACGTATCGCACTTAGATGTACACGGAGGGCAAGTGTCAGTACCATGCATGTCAATCTCTCCTGGCTCAAAGTTGAGGAGAGATTGACTGCATCAATATTGGTCTTTGTGCGAGGTGTTGATGGGTTAAAGGTACCGAACTGTCTGTTCAAGCAGTTAGCACACAGTTTGGACGCTCATCGGTACAACACAAGACATGCCACCAGAGGTCTCTTCACAGTCCCCAGGTCCAGAACAGATGCTGGGATACGCACAATATTAAATAGAGCCATGACTACATGGAACTCTCTGCTGCCCCAGGTAACTCAAGCTAGCAATAAAACCAGATTCGAAAACCAGATAAAATAACACCTTACTGCACAAAAGGGGACTATGAAGAGACACAGCCACTGTATATATCTTGTCATATCCTCACATGGCCTCTCCTATCATTGCTACGCTGACGACACACAACTAATCTTCTCCTTTCCCCCTTCTGATAACCAGGTGGCGAATCGCATCTCTGCATGTCTGGCAGACATATCAGTATGGATGACGGATCACCACCTCAAGCTGAACCTCGGCAAGACGGAGCTGCTCTTCCTCCCGGGGAAGGACTGCCCGTTCCATGATCTCGCCATCACGGTTGACAACTCCGTTGTGTCCTCCTCCCAGAGTGCGAAGAGCCTTGGCATGACCCTGGACAACACCCTGTCGTTCTCCGCTAACATCAAGGCGGTGACCCGATCCTGTAGGTTCATGCTCTACAACATTCGGAGAGTACGACCCTGCCTTACACAGGAAGCGGCACAGGTCCTAATCCAGGCACTTGTCATCTCCCGTCTGGATTACTGCAACTCGCTGTTGGCTGGGCTCCCTGCCTGTGCCATTAAACCCCTACAACTCATCCAGAATGCCGCAGCCCGTCTGGTGTTCAACCTTCCCAAGTTCTCTCACGTCACCCCGCTCCTCCGCACACTCCACTGGCTTCCAGTTGAAGCTCGCATCTGCTACAAGACCATGGTGCTTGCCTACGGAGCTGTGAGGGGAACGGCACCTCCGTACCTTCAGGCTCTGATCAGTCCCTACACCCAAACGAGGGCACTGCGTTCATCCACCTCTGGCCTGCTGGTTCCCCTACCTCTGCGGAAGCATAGTTCCCGCTCAGCCCAGTCAAAACTGTTCGCTGCTCTGGCACCCCAATGGTGGAACAAGCTCCCTCACGACGCCAGGACAGCGGAGTCACTCACCACCTTCCGGAGACATTTGAAACCCCACCTCTTTAAGGAATACCTGGGATAGGATACCCCCCCCCCCCCCCAAAAAAAAAAAAAAAAAAAAAAACATTGTAAAGTGGTTATCCCACTGGCTATAAGGTGAATGCACCTATTTGTAAGTCGCTCTGGATAAGAGCGTCTGCTAAATGACGTAAATGTAAATGTAAAATATATTGTATTGTAATTTACACTGTAGTTTGTATTAGACCTAGATAGTGTGTGTATATACTGACATGTAGGCTAAGTGTGACGTTTTAAATGTATGTATTTTACCCCCCGCACCTCTCTGATTCAGAGGGTTACAACTAACTAGGTATCCCCCTTTCCTCCAGACTAATAATGTTCTGTATTATGTCATGTTTCGTGTGGACCCCAGGAAAAGTAGCCGATGCTTTTACAAGCGGCTAATGGGGATCCTAATAAATACCCAAAATCGGTGATTCCAGAAATGTTCTTAATCTTCTACATTACAGATTTAGTAAACTCCCCAACCATGCCTCGGAGCATGACCATGCCATGGTGCCAACCATTTAAAGTCCACATTTAGAGAGAGGTTAGGCTACGTTTCTCTAGCCCTAGCCCTCAGCTTTATAGGAAACCAAGTGGCAGGGATGTTTTTTTTTCGAATTACGGGATGGTACAGTAGGCCTACTGCCCTAAACAGAAAGAGAAATGTTAGTTCTGTTTGTGACTTTCACTGAGGGTGGAAACTCACAACTTTGCCTAGATTTAGCCTGGGCTTTCTGGTTTGTGTCCATAAGAGAACAAGCTACAGCAAGCAACAGGCTACGGCATAGGAAAACACAGATCCTTATTTGAAAAACATAAAATAGTGAATGGGCAGTGTGTGTGCAAATATGCACTGAGAAAACAAGTAAGGTCCTCTCGAAGTTGCCAAATGTCACCCACACAGAGACCAAGAGGTCGTATTTATATTTACAGCATGGCTCGTTTTGCATTGGCCTGGTTTCCCTCTTTAAAAAGGTTTGGCATGGGGGGGCAGTTTCACACTGTCAAGTAAGCTTGAGTAGGCACACAAACAAAAACACACACAGTAGAGGCAATCCAATGGATGAAATCACTGTGTGTGTTTTGTCTCTCAATGGGGATACAGTGGGGCTACACAGGATTACGAGGGTGGTGTATGTGTGTGTGTGTGTTTGTGGCAATAAATTAAACATAACCAACCTGGTTTAGCCTCAGCCCTGCTTTAAACCAAGACCACAGGAGCTCTGATGCCAAACTCTCTCACGCACACGCACACGCACACTTAACATCGCTTCGGAGGGTGGGTTATCGAACAAACACACACACACACACACACACAGATCTGACCTATATTCACATCTGTGACTGTGAGTCCATTACCTTGGCAGGGGTATACACCCCCCGGGGTTAAAATCTTTTAATACCATGATAGTCCCCAGCTCTTAACAGCAACAACTGTTGGCTCACAGGGAAAAGTGGAGGAGACATGGACACAGAATCCGTTTACACTGAGTAGTATTGCACCAAGCCTCCAGCACAGTCATAGAATGGCATGAGTCTGTCTACCATCCACCTCTCAAAACAAGATTAACACCATAACCATTGACCAAAGGGCAAAAAAAAAACACCACTCTTTTTTTATAGTGTCAGTGATGGATTAATAATTCAGCTAGCTACTACACATATGTATAGTAGAATTAAGCAATAAGGCCATTGGGTCGTGACTAAGAACAGCCCTTAGACTCCATTTTACTGAGCAAATTGCCCTACCAGGTTATCTTTTTACACGAACTAAAATGTAATCTAACTACAGCTAAATAAAGTCCACCACCTAGATAAAATTACTTCAGCTGACTTTAGACCTAGCTTGTTATCAGGGCAAAAGTTTTCGAAGTCACATTTAGAAAGCGAATACAACGAGAGCGAAAAAAAACAAGGAAACGTGACACACCTCTTGTTTAATAATATTAGCTAACATCTAATAATCCCACGAATAAACAAATACTTACTTTTTGGTGTAAAATGTGGAGAGAACAGTTAGCTGTAGCTGACCTCCGTCTTCTCGACTGTCCCGCTATGTGTGAGTAACTGACTGTATGTGTGTGTGTGTGTGACGGAACGGGATGTGTGTGGGAAACAGAGAGAGACGTGTCTGTTGCTGGGGGGATGGAAAAGCGTGGTAGACCCCCACCGTGCGGTAGACATGGGTTACATCCTTAACCATTTACTGCTCGAAAAGAAAATCGGATTTCATGTTGTTCTTACAGTTCTATAAAGAAAACCATAATATTATTTTGTGTAGTTGAGGGCCTTTAAAAACTGAGAAATAAGCCTACTCTGCTCAGGCATGAGTCAATCCTAAACAAACAAACAATGAGCTCACTCTTTATACTTAATATAAATCACTCTTACAGAAATCATCTATATTTAAAGTGCATAAAATGTAGTAGAACCACGTTCCTGTAGCTGTTATAAGGTATGTAAAATATTCCACCATGACAAAAAAAAAAAATGAATCAGGCTTCATGACATTGTAATGTAAACAGGGACACGGGGGAGCTGCCATTAGGTTAAAACACTCACGCACACGCATTGTACAATCTAAATCGCTATGAAATATATTTTCAAGAACCAAAAATATTTTATTTTCAGCTGTTTGAAGCTTGTATATGAAAGTAAAAGAAGCAAAAACGAAATTTAATAATGAGAAGCATAGAGATAGCGCACATTGAACATATCTACCAGTTTTTAGACTTGCCTTCAATACGTATGACAGATCTATAACTCAGATTTCTATGTGAATTTGGTCCGGTTGCCCAAAAAGTTACATATTGCAGCGTAATTTTTTGTTAAAATAATGAAAATGATATGTGCCTCGCTTGCATAAACACACCGGCTGTAAATACACTGTGGAGGGGGTGCTGTGGGATTATTTAAAATACTCAGGCACAACCAAGAGTATGAAAAATCTGTATGAAAGAGTCGCAGGAGTAAAATGAAAGCAGTCAATCCAGCGAGATTGATTGCTTTGCACCCCTCAAACACAGGAAATAGATGGCTGAAAAAGACAGATCCTCAGTTGGGTGGGGCATGCGCGTTGCTAACAAATGCGTACTTTTGGAAAATGTAAAAATGTGCCATTTTAGGGTATCACCACCGTGACTAAGACGTTTGTTCCTCTTAAATGGCAAAAATGTATCTCTAAAAAGGTTTGTGGGTGTTGTTTTAAACTTTTAATCACCCGCAAACTGGATTTAGAATGACTGCCAAGGTAGTGAACGTTGGCAAATGAGACAGCCTTCTAAACTAGAACAACCAGCTCAGTAACGGGAGCGATAAACCCAACTACTAACCGATTGGATTCGTTTAGAAAAATCTAAAACGTATGTTATTTTTCACATTGTTTATGTACACAAGCTGATTTTGACTGGAGAAACTGCACCTTCAAGAGGAACACCCCTACTATGCATCCACAATTTGAATAGAGACTCACATTTAGATGAACAACTTGATCGCAGAAAATGGAACAGTAGTACAACAGTAGTACACCAATTTATGCACAAATTGACCTGTTGCCAAATCCCTCTATTTGACTACTGCACGGTACTATTCGCCATGTGGCTGAGTCTAGTGTAAAAAGCAATGGGCAAATGATAGGGCCTACGTTTGGAAACAGGTTACCTTATTGATAAAGGAGCTGAACGAAAATTGAGTCCCCCCCCATGTTAATACAGGGGAACGCATTCTCTAGTATTATCTTGCCAGTGAACGGGATCTCGAGTTACAATTTGAAGCCACTCATCGAGGTAATTACAAGTCTTTTAGTTTATCTGATACATTAATAATTTCTCCACTACACGCCTTTCTATTCTCACACATTTCCCCTTGCATACAGTATCCCATTTAGAGAAACAACAATAGGATGTGGTGAGGGTGTTTTAGGGCTGTTCTGCATGCATTCCCTGGGCTCGTCTCGTCTATTGTGCCGTCCTCACCACAGAGCTATGGGGCTATGCTTTTCATTTCCTCTGCCATAACAAAAGTGATGCCTCCAGCCTCTCCCGTGGCTGCATAATAGTATAATAAGCAGTTTCCATGACCACTCCATTTTTAGGAGAATGTATTTATTTTTCTGGCCTTTCCACAACCCTCTTCGGAGGACAAAAGTTACTTTTTTTTACATTTTTGTTTTTACACCTTTTTTTGTTACATATTCATTTTACATATATTTTACATACATGGTATTTTTATACAAAGTAGTTTTTTTTATGTATTACGTTTTGGACAGATAATACTCAGACATCTATAGCCCTCTGCTACTCTCAGCCCATCCCACCAATCTCCGTAGAACACCCTCTTTTGATTTCCGTGTGCCCACATATTTTTCAACTGTGCTGTGATGTCTTACATGAATTTCGAACATTTCTAATCGCAAAGTATCCACAGATTGTACGTTAAAGATTCATATTTTTACTAAGAGTATTATTATTATTATTATTATTATTATATTGTTGATTGATTGACCATTACTGCTATTTGTAGGGTTCATTTGAAAAGATTGTTGTGATTTTTCAGCCATTCCTGAAACCTCGTGACCAGGAACAAACTACATGGGGACAATACCAGAATAAATAATCAAATGATTATGTTTTTCCGCAGCAAAATCTGCAGAGCTGAGATTGTTGTATGCCCCATATACTGTATATAACATTCTGATGGTGGCCAAAATGTTGTATAATAATTTAAATAGAAAAACGAAGTGTTGAAACAAGCATTGTTTTGTGTATCAGTTCATACAGTACACTACGTGCCATGGAATTGGTACATCGAAAATCTCTTCCCAGCTATTTTGCAACCTGTACGGCGCCGCTGTACAAATGTTTGTCTTCAAATGAAACTGGAATATTTTTCTATTCATGCCAATCTTTTTAAGCCAATTTTGGTCTTTAAAAAGGTACAATGCAGCCTTTTTTAAAATCTCAATATCATATCATTACTTGGTATCAATTAAGTACATTCATGTGAATGTTTTTCAATTAAAATGGTCAAAAAGAAACAAAAATAGCTTCTTAGCAAAGAGCAATTTTTCTAGCAAGAATTTTGCTAGGACTGTCTGGGAGTGGTCTGAGTGGGGAGGGGAAAACTGAAAACGAGCTGTTATTGGCAGAAAGGTTTGGATCTCTCTCTCTTATAGATCTATTAACTGTCACCAGGCAGGCCAAAACTCCATCCCACCAAAACAGGCTGAAATTTCAGGCGGTCTTTTCAAACAGCTCTTACACTAAAAGGTCATTATCATTTTTCACAGTATTATTCCAACCTCATTGTGTGGAAATATATACAAAAACACACAGGATAATCTAGTTTTTGACTGCACTGGGCCTTGAATATATGGCAGACAAACAAGTTCCCTGCCTTCTCCCTTTTCGACTTGCCTCCTCGATTTTTTGCAGTAATGCTGCAATCAGTTTGTTGTAACTTTGGAGTGAGAAAACATTCTGATATATTTTCGATAGCTGCATGTGTGACATAACTCCACCATTCCTATTCATAATAGCAGTAATAAATATACAACAATCAAAATAAAATAAAATCCACAAAATGTTTTTTTTTTTTTATGAAATCAGTATATTTAAGTTTAACCATAATATTTGTTGTTCTGTATTTTCTGGAGGATAACATTTTAATTGTAACCAGCTTTGTATGGCTTGTTTAAGAAAGGGCGATACTTTGAACAAGGTTTAATTTTCAATTCACCATGTGAAGTTGTCATCTGTATAAAAAAAGGCAATTTTTTAACAAAGGATGAGCCTTTCTTAGTAATCTACTGGAATACCAGTTTATGTTTAAATATAACTTATGTATGAGTGAAGCTTTTAATGAGAGGTTTAATGCTTTAATATAAAGTACCAGTCAAAAGTTTGGACACACCTACTCATTCAAGGGTTTTTCTTTATTTTTACTATTTTCAACATTGTAGAATAATAGTGAAGACATCAAAACTATGAAATAACACAAATGGAATCATGTAGTAATAAATAAAAAAAAGTGTTAAACAAATGATAATATATTTGAGATTTTTCAAAGTAGCCACCCTTTTCCTTGATGACAGCTTTGCACCCGCTTGGCATTCTCTTAACCAGCTTCACCTGGAATGCTTTTCCAACAGTCTTGAAGGAGTTCCCACATATGCTGAGCACTTGTTGGCTGCTTTTCCTTCACTCCGTGGTCCAACTCATCCCAAACCATCTCAATTGGGTTGAGGTTGGGTGACTGTGGAGGCCAGGTCATCTGATGCAGCACTCCATCACTCTCCTTCTTGGTAAAATAGCCCTTACACAGCCTGGAGGTGTGTTGGGTCATTGTCCTGTTGAAAAACAAATGATAGTCCCACTAAGCGCAAACCAGATGGGATGGCGTATTGCTGCAGAATGCTGTGGTAGCCATGCTGTTTAAGTGTGCTTTGAATTCTAAATAAATCACAGACAGTGTCACCAGCTAAGCACCCCCACACCATCACACATCCTCCTCCATGCTTCACAATGGGAACCACACATGCAGAGATCATCCGTTCATCTACTCAGCGTCTCACAAAGACACAGCGGTTGGAACCAAAAATAGCAGATTTGGACTCATCAGACCAAAGGACAGATTTCCACCGGTCTAATGTCCATTGCTCATGTTTCTTGGCCCAAGCAAGTCTCTTCTTCTTATTGGTGTCCTTTAATAATGGTTTCTTTGCAGCAATTCAACCATGAAGGCCTTATTCATGCAGTCTCCTCTGAACAGTTGATGTTGAGATGTGTCTGTTACTTGAATTCTGTAAAGCATTTATTTGGGCTGCAATTTCTGAGGCTGGTAACTCTAATGAACTTATCCTTTGCAGCAGAGGTAACTCTGGGTCTTCTATTCCTGTGGTGGTCCTCATGAGAGCCAGTTTCATCATAGCGCTTGATGGTTTTTGTGACTGCACTTGAAGAAACATTCAAAGTTCTTGACATTTTCCGGATTGACTGACCTTTATGTCTTAAAGTAATGATGGACTGTCATTTCTCTTTGCTTATTTGAGCTGTTCTTGCCATAATATGGACTTGGTCTTTTACTAAATAGGGCTATCTTCTGTATAGCACTCCTATCTTGTCACAACACAACTGATTGGCTCAAACGCATTTAGGAAAGAAATTCCACAAATTAACTTTTAAAAAGGCACACCTGTTAGTTGAAATGCATTCCAGGTGACTACCTCATGAAGCTGGTTAAGAGAATGCCAAGAGTGTGCAAAGCTGTCATCAAGGCAAAGGGTGGCTACTTTGAAGAATCTCAAATATAAAATATATTTTGATTTGTTTAACATGTTTTTGGTTACCACATGGTTCCATATGTGTTATTTCATAGTTTTGATGTCTTCACTATTATTCTACAATGTAGAAAATAGTACAATTAAAGAAAAACCCCGGAATGAGTAGGTGTGTCCAAACTTTTGACTGGTACTGAATAATAATGTTATCTTTGTGTAGCATAAGATCTATCAATCAAATAATGTGCACGCAAAAACACAAACATTTAAGCAATTCTAAAAATCTACCTGCAATAGAGCATTCTGGGAAATATGATAATGATGGCCGTGGCTTTTGAGACTGTGATGTATGTACCTTTGTATTCAAAATAAAACATGTTACCATTACACTAGATTATCCGCTCATGTATCCTTAAAAGCTACCGAACAGTACAATGCAGCCTTTTTTAAAATCTCAATATCATATCATTACTGGGTATCAATTAAGTACATTCATGTGAATGTTTTTCAATTAAAATGGTCAAAAAGAAACAAAAATAGCTTCTTAGCAAAGAGCAATTTTTCTAGCAAGAATTTTGCTAGGACTGTCTGGGAGTGGTCTGAGTGGGGAGGGGAAAACTGAAAACGAGCTGTTATTGGCAGAAAGGTTTGGATCTCTCTCTCTTATAGATCTATTAACTGTCACCAGGCAGGCCAAAACTCCATCCCACCAAAACAGGCTGAAATTTCAGGCGGTCTTTTCAAACAGCTCTTACACTAAAAGGTCATTATCATTTTTCACAGTATTATTCCAACCTCATTGTGTGGAAATATATACAAAAACACACAGGATAATCTAGTTTTTGACTGCACTGGGCCTTGAATATATGGCAGACAAACAAGTTCCCTGCCTTCTCCCTTTTCGACTTGCCTCCTCGATTTTTTGCAGTAATGCTGCAATCAGTTGGTTGTAACTTTGGAGTGAGAAAGTGGTACATTGTGTGTATTTTGATATTTTTGTACCCTAACCGTACCCTTTTTTCTGAGAGTGTACACACATTTCCTATGTAAGACAGACCACAGGTAAACCTATAATTGAAGCATGTAATATACATCCATACACCTTCTTGTAAAAACAGGTAATACTTAATAGTATAATTCTTAATAGATCCATAATGTCAGGTTCTGGTCAAATCATGTTGAGTGGATCCACAACAATATCCACGCGGAAAAATCCAAACAAAGGCTAGGATTGCACATCATCTTCAGTTACCGTCTGTTTAGACATGTCGAAGGGAAAGGAACACCACACACACTTTAGTATTAGTTAGCAGTTTGTTGATTCCTTTCCGTTCAACGTGTGGTTTTTACTCACAGCTTCCTGCTTGCAAAGTAACCACAAGGATCTTGAAGGTAGGGCCTGTTGAATGCTTAGTTCACAGAGCGGTCCAACCAAGTCATATAGAGGTGTGGCAAACTGGCAACGGGAGCCGTGCCTCCACCCTTCTATGAACCACCTTGACCAAAGGGCATCCCTGATGATATCCACCCCTAGAACACTGCACCTGAGCTGGGGTTAGACTATAGGCTGTGAGGGGGGCCCAAAACTGCAGTGGGTTGACATACTGCACTGTATGTTTATACATCAGTACACACACTACACACACACACACACAACACACTACACACACTACACACACTAGAAAAGAACCTACCTCCTCTTATCCTCTCTCTTCCTGTGTTAAGTTGTGTGGCTACGTCCGGGAAGGGAGATGGAGGCTACGGAGTCTCTGGTCCAATTCAGGAATGCGTTACTATGCTGTTATCCCTTACTTACAGTAACTGCTATTGTTTCAGTAAAAACAGGCTATCCAGGCTGTGTAGAAAGTCAACATTGTGAACTTTGAAGCTTCATAGCTTTTGACAGAAAGTAGATCTGATAAAGCCGATTGTTATCCTGATGGGACTGTTTGCATCGTTTATATGTTTTAGAGTTGATAAAAAGCAGAGGAGAATCCAGAAACACTTAAACGTTTTATTTTTATTTTTAGGTCAAGCCTTCACCACAGGTAATGTGTGTCTGTGTGTGTGTGTGTCTGTGTGTGTGTGTGTGTCTGTGTGTGTGTGTGTGTGTGTGACGATGAGGCTCAAGACATATTTACAACATACACTACATTAACAAAAGTATGTGGACACCTGCTCGTCGAACATCTCATTCCAAAATCATGGGCATTAATATGGAGTTGGTCCCGCCTTTGCTGCTATAACAGCCTCCACTCTTCTGGGAAGGCTTTCCACTAGATGTTGGAACATTGCTGCGGTGACTTGATTCCATTCAGCCACATGAGGTCGGGCGCTGATGTTGGGCGATTAGGCCTGGCTCGCAGTCGGCGTTCCAATTCATCTCAAAGGTGTTTGATGGGGTTGAGGTCAGGGCTCTGTGCAGGCCAGTTAAGTCCTTCCACACCGATCTTGACAAACCATTTCTGTATGGACCTCGCTTTCTGCACAGGGGCATTGTCATGCAGAAACAGGAAAGGGCCTTCTCCAAACTGTTGCCACAAAGTTGGAAGCACAGAATCGTCTAGAATGTCATTGTATGCTGTAGCGTTAAGATTTCCCTTCACTGGAACTAATGGGCCTAGTCTGAACCATGTTAACCAGCCCCAGACCATTATTCCTCCTTTACAGTTGGCACTATGTATTGGGGCAGGTAGCGTTCTCCTGGCATCCGCCAAAACCAGATTTGTTCCTCGGACTGCCAGATGGTGAAGCGTGATTCATCACTCCAGAGAATGCATTTCCACTGCTCCAGAGTCCAATGGCGGTGAGCTTTACACCATTCCAGCCGGCGCTTGGCATTGGTCATGGTGATGTTAGGCTTGTGTGCGGCTGCTCGACCATGGAAACCCATTTCATGAAGCTCCCAATAAACAGTTATTGTGCTGACATTGCTTCCAGAGGTAGTTTAGAACTCTCTAGTAAGTGTTGCAACCGAGGACAGATGATTTTAACACGCTATGAGCTTCAGATGTCCCGTTCTGTGAGCTTGTGTGGCCTACCACTTCGTGGCTGAGCCGTTGTTGCTCCTAGACGTTTCAGCACTTAATAACAGCACTTACAGTTGACCGGGGCAGCTCTAGCAGGGCAGAAATGTGACGAACTGACTTGTTGGAAAGGTGGCATCCTCTGACGGTGCCACGTTGAAAGTCACTGAGCTCGTCAGTAAGGCCATTCTACTGCCAATGTTTGTCTATGGAGATTGCATGGCTGCGTGCTCCATTTTATACACCCGTCAGCAATGGGTGTGGCTGAAATAGCCGAATCCACTAATCTGAAGGGGTGTCCACATACACTACCGGTCAAAAGTTTTAGAACACCAACTCATTCAAGGGTTTTTCTTTATTTTTACTATTTTCTACACTGTAGAATAACAGTGAAGACATCAAAACTATGAAATAACATATATGGAATCACTTAGTAATCAAAGAAGTGTTAAACAAATCAAAATATATTTTATATTTGAGATTCTTCAAATAGCCACCCTTTGCCTTTATGACAGCTTTGTACACTATTGGTATTCTCTCAACCAGCTTCATGAGGTAGTCACCTGGAATGCACTTCAATTAACAGGTGTGCCTTCTTAAAAGTTAATTTGTGGAATTTATTTCCTTCTTAATGCGTTTGAGCCAATCAGTTGTGTTGTGACAAGGGGGGGGGGGGGGGTATACAGAAGATAGCCCTATTTGGTAAAAGACCAAGTCCATATTATGGCAAGAACAGCTCAAATAAGCAAAGAGAAACAACAGTCCATTGTTACTTTAAGACATGAAGGTCAGTCAACACGGAAAATGTCAAGAACTTTGAAAGTTTCTTCAAGTGCAGTCGCAAACATCATCAAGCGCTATGATGAAACTGGCTCTCACGAGGACAAGCCACAGGAATGGAAGACCCAGAGTTACCTCTGCTGCAGAGGATAAGTTCATTAGAGTTACCAGCCTCAGAAATTGCAGCCCAAATAAATGCTTCACAGAGTTCAAGTAACAGACACATCTCAACATCAACTTTTCAGAGGAGACTGCAGCAATTCGACCATGAAGGCCTGATTCACACAAAGAAACCACTACTAAAGGAAACCAATAAGAAGAAGACACCAGCTTGGGCCAAGAAACATGAGCAATGGACATTAGACCGGTGGAAATGTGTCCTTTGGTCTGGAGTCCTAATTTGAGATTTTTGGTTCCAACCGCCGTGTCTTTGTGAGATGCGGTGTGGGTGAACGGATGATCTCCGCATGTGTATTTCCCACCGTAAAGCATGGAGGAGGAGGTGTTATGGTGTGGGGGTGCTTTGCTGGTGACACTGTTTGTGATTTATTTAGAATTCAAAGGCACACTTAACCAGCATGGCTACCACAGCATTCTGCAGCGATATGCCATCCCATCTGGTTTGGGCTTAGTGGGAATATCATTTGTTTTTCAACAGGACAATGACCCAACACACCTCCAGGCTGTGTAAGGGCTATTTTACCAAGAAGGAGAGCGATGGAGTGCTGCATCAGATGACCTGGCCTCCACAATCACCCGACCTCAACCCAATTGAGATGGTTTGGGATGAGTCGGAGCGCAGAGTGAAGGAAAAGCAGCCAACAAGTGCTCAGCATATGTGGGAACTCCATCAAGACTGTTGGAAAAGCATTCCAGGTGAAGCTGGTTGAGAGAATGCCAAGCGTGTGCAAAGCTGTCATCAAGGCAAAGGGTGGCTATTTGAAGTTTAACACTTTTTTGGTTACTACATGATTCCATATATGTGTTATTTCATAGTTTTGAAGTCTTCACTATTATTCTACAATGTAGAAAATAGTAAAAATAAAGAAAAACCCTTGTATGAGTAGGTGTTCTAAAACCTTTGACCGGTAGTGTACGTTTGTACAGTGGGGGAAAAAAAGTAGTTAGTCAGCCACCAATTGTGCAAGTTCTCCCACTTAAAAAGATGAGAGAGGCCTGTAATTTTCATCATAGGTACACGTCAACTATGACAGAGAAAATGAGGGAAAAAAATCCTGAAAATCACATTGTAGGATTTTTTATGAATTTATTTGCAAATTATGGTGGAAAATAAATATTTGGTCAATAACAAAAGTTTCTCAATACTTTGTTATATACCCTTTGTTGGCAATGACACAGGTCAAACGTTTTCTGTAAGTCTTCACAAGGTTTTCACACACTGTTGCTGGTATTTTGGCCCATTCCTCCATGCAGATCTCCTCTAGAGCAGTGATGTTTTGGGGCTGTCGTTGGGCAACACAGACTTTCAACTCCCTCCAAATATTTTCTATGGGGTTGAGATCTGGAGACTGGCTAGGCCACTCCAGGACCTTGAAATGCTTCTTACGAAGCCACTCCTTCGTTGCCCGGGCGGTGTGTTTGGGATCATTGTCATGCTGAAAGACCCAGCCACGTTTCATCTTCAATGCCCTTGCTGATGGAAGGAGGTTTTCACTCAAAATCTCACGATACATGGCCCCATTCATTCTTTCCTTTACACGGATCAGTCGTCCTGGTCCCTTTGCAGAAAAACAGCCCCAAAGCATGATGTTTCCACCCCCATGCTTCACAGTAGGTATGGTGTTCTTTGGATGCAACTCAGCATTCTTTGTCCTCCAAACACGACGAGTTGAGTTTTTACCAAAAAGTTCTATTTTGGTTTCATCTGACCATATGACATTCTCCCAATCCTCTTCTGGATCATCCAAATGCACTCTAGCAAACTTCAGACGGGCCTGGACATGTACTGGCTTAAGCAGGGGGACACGTCTGGCACTGCAGGATTTGAGTCCCTGGCGGCGTAGTGTGTTACTGATGGTAGGCTTTGTTACTTTGGTCCCAGCTCTCTGCAGGTCATTCACTAGGTCCCCCCGTGTGGTTCTGGGATTTTTGCTCACCGTTCTTGTGATCATTTTGACCCCACGGGGTGAGATCTTGCGTGGAGCCCCAGATCGAGGGAGATTATCAGTGGTCTTGTATGTCTTCCATTTCCTAATAATTGCTCCCACAGTTGATTTCTTCAAACCAAGCTGCTTACCTATTGCAGATTCAGTCTTCCCAGCCTGGTGCAGGTCTACAATTTTGTTTCTGGTGTCCTTTGACAGCTCTTTGGTCTTGGCCATAGTGGAGTTTGGAGTGTGACTGTTTGAGGTTGTGGACAGGTGTCTTTTATACTGATAACAAGTTCAAACAGGTGCCATTAATACAGGTAACGAGTGGAGGACAGAGGAGCCTCTTAAAGAAGAAGTTACAGGTCTGTGAGAGCCAGAAATCTTGCTTGTTTGTAGGTGACCAAATACTTATTTTCCACCATAATTTGCAAATAAATTCATTAAAAATCCTACAATGTGATTTTCTGGAATTTTTTCTCTCCGTTTGTCTGTCATAGTTGACGTGTACCTATGATGAAAATTACAGGCCTCTCTCATCTTTTTAAGTGGGAGAACTTGCACAATTGGTGGCTGACTAAATACTTTTTTCCCCCACTGTATATATAGTTTATAATTCATGACAAACAACAGGGTGCAAATGTGTAAGAATAAACACATCATCACTTTAGGAGTCTCCAAAATGAACAAATGCATTCTTTATTTTTTTCAAAACGAAACAATTGAAAATCCGTAACATAATTATAATTTGAGGTACAATATAATACGTCGACGAAACATCATAACAGTAGTGATGGTATTCTGTAATCAGCTGTGAAGTGAGCCTTTCAGAACAGTTGTGATCGTATTCTGCCGTTGAAAGGGAAGAATAAAAGGCCAGTAATTTAGTAAAACAGGGAGGACCTGAACTTGATTTAAGCCACAGTGTACTAAATTCATGTCTGACCGTCTGTATCTTTCTGTTAACCCTTTCACAGCAGTAGTGGACCATCACAACGTATGGCAGAGCAACGAAAGAAACAAAGAAGATGCTAAAGTACATTACGGAAATAGAGTTCTCTTTACAGAGCACCTCCGCTCTTAATCTGTCCTCCCTCCCTCCCCACCTAAATAAATTAGCTCTTCAGTCATTCAGGCGTTTGATGAGGCTGATGATTTGAAGGCCCATCTAGGAAAACGGAGATTAAAAAAAATTGAAAACGTACTCCATAATTACCATGTTTGCCAGAGAGGGAGGGCCTGCTGTATAGGCCTGGACACAGAGTCAAGGAGGAGTGCTGACTACTAATTAAACACTGTGAAAGGGATACTTACTAGTTTTGTGTGTGTGTGTGTGTGTGTGTGTGTGTGTGTGTGTGTGCATGCAACATATGGCCTGCCTGCAGCACTTGGCTCATCGAACCCACAACCACTAGAGAACCCAGGACTACACCCTTCTCAGACAGGACTCAATTACGGTCATTTAACATCGTATGAGCCTCTCACTGTAAGACACCGGTGTTCTCTGTACAAATACAGTACAGCACAATCAGACGTCCATCCATTCTGAGCGTGTAGATTTCGTTAAGACATACAGCAAGGACTGTAGATGTGAGCTGCAGGAAATGAGGGTAAGTGGTTTGGTTGACAACATGGGGGGCTGTCTAAAAAAAAAATCCTAACCCTCGTTTCCTTAATTCCTCTCAAAGCCCATTGGAGAGGATCCAAGGTCCCTCCCTCGCACCTCCTCGTCAAATGAGCCTTGAAAGGAATTGAGAGGAAGGACGTAGGAAGCAAAGATTTCACAGCTAGTAATATTTTCAGACATAGCCAAGATGTTTATGTTGTGGGAATTCAGTTGTTAGACTAGAGCAGTGGTTTTCAAACCTCTCCTCGGAGACCCAGACTTTTCAAACTGTTGTTGTAGCCCTGAACTTGCTAACCTGAATCACCTCGTCAAGGGCTTGATGATTAGATAAAAAGTTGAAAATCAGTTGTGCTAGCTCTGGAATAGTTCAAATACATGGAAGGGAGTCCCCCAAGGAGAGGTTCAGGAACCACTGGTAGAGGAAAGAAATGTACTTACTATGACTGTGATATGTGGTTGTCCCACCTAGCTATCTTAAGATTAAAAGCACTAACTAAGTCGCTCTGGGTAAGAGCGTCTGCTAAATGACTCAAATGTAAACTTTAAGGAACATGGGACTTACATAGGCTTTCATGGGAAGGCAGAGATCACATGAAAAATACACACACAATAACTCTCCCATGCACAAACATATAAATATAATTTCCCCCTATTTTGTCAGAACTATAGCTTCATTCTGTTCATTGGCCAACAACCATTTTGTCACCATCGACTCTCCGTTAACACCATGCCTTTGCGTACTACTAACGTATTTCAGTATCATTTGCTACAAAACATACATTTACATGTGCCATATTTCTGTACACAAAAAGGAGTATACTGCATGCAATTGTCTAACATCAAAATAAAACAAATATATACAGTGGGGAAAAAAAGTATTTAGTCAGCCACCAATTGTGCAAGTTCTCCCACTTAAAAAGATGAGAGAGGCCTGTAATTTTCATCATAGGTACACGTCAACTATGACAGACACATTGAGAAAAAAAATTCCAGAAAATCACATTGTAGGATTTTTAATGAATTTATTTGCAAATTATGGTGGAAAATAAGTATTTGGTCACCTACAAACAAGCAAGATTTCTGGCTCTCACAGACCTGTAACTTCTTCTTTAAGAGGCTCCTCTGTCCTCCACTCGTTACCTGTATTAATGGCACCTTTTTTAACTTGTTATCAGTATAAAAGACACCTGTCCACAACCTCAAACAGTCACACTCCAAACTTCACTACGGCCAAGACCAAAGAGCTGTCAAAGGACACCAGAAACAAAATTGTAGACCTGCACCAGGCTGGGAAGACTGAATCTGCAATAGTTAAGCAGCTTGGTTTGAAGAAATCAACTGTGGGACCAATTATTAGGAAATGGAAGACATACAAGACCACTGATAATCTCCCTCGATCTGGGGCTCCACGCAAGATCTCACCCCGTGGGGTCAAAATGATCACAAGAACGGTGAGCAAAAATCCCAGAACCACACGGGGAGACCTAGTGAATGACCTGCAGAGAGCTGGGACCAAAGTAACAAAGCCTAACATCAGTAACACACTACGCCGCCAGGGACTCAAATCCTGCAGTGTCAGACGTGTCCCCCTGCTTAAGCCAGTACATGTCCAGGCCCGTCTGAAGTTTGCTAGAGTGCATTTGGATGATCCAGAAGAGGATTGGGAGAATGTCATATGGTCAGATGAAACCAAAATATAACTTTTTGGTAAAAACTCAACTCGTCGTGTTTGGAGGACAAAGAATGCTGAGTTGCATCCAAAGAACACCATACCTACTGTGAAGCATGGGGGTGAAAACATCATGCTTTGGGGCTGTTTTTCTGCAAAGGGACCAGGACGACTAATCCGTGTAAAGGAAAGAATGAATGGGGCCATGTATCGTGAGATTTTGAGTGAAAACCTCCTTCCATCAGCAAGGGCATTGAAGATGAAACGTGGCTTGGTCTTTCAGCATGACAATGATCCCAAACACACCGCCCGGGCAACGAAGGAGTGGCTTTGTAAGAAGCATTTCAAGGTCTTGGAGTGGCCTAGCCAGTCTCCAGATCTCAACCCCATAGAAAATCTTTGGAGGGAGTTGAAAGTCTGTGTTGCCCAGTGACAGCCCCAAAACATCACTGCTCTAGAGGAGATCTGCATGGAGGAATGGGCCAAAATACCAGCAACAGTGTGTGAAAACCTTGTGAAGACTTACAGAAAACGTTTGACCTGTGTCATTGCCAACGAAGGGTATATAACAAAGTATTGAGAAACTTTGGTTATTGACCAAATACTTATTTTCCACCATAATATGCAAATAAATTCATAAAAAATCCTACAATGTGATTTTCTGGAATTTTTTTCTCATTTTGTCTGTAATAGTTGACGTGTACCTATGATGAAATTTACAGGCCTCTCTCATCTTTTTAAGTGGGAGAACTTGCACAATTGGTGGCTGACTAAATACTTTTCTTCCCCACTGTATATATATATATATATATATATATATATATATATATATATATATACACACACACACAGTGAGGGAAAAAAGTATTTGATCCCCTGCTGATTTTGTACGTTTGCCCACTGACAAAGACATGATCAGTCTATAATTTTAATGGTAGGTTTATTTGAACAGTGAGAGACAGAATAACAACAACAAAATCCAGAAAAATGCATGTCAAAAATGTTATAAATTGATTTGCATTTTAATGAGGGAAATAAGTATTTGACCCCTCTACAAAACATGACTTAGTACTTGGTGGAAAAATCCTTGTTGGCAATCACAGAGGTCAGACGTTTCTTGTAGTTGGCCACCAGGTTTGCACACATCTCAGGAGGGATTTTGTCCCACTCCTCTTTGCAGATCTTCTCCAAGTCATTAAGGTTTCGAGGCTGACGTTTGGCAACTCGAACCTTCAGCTCCCTCCACAGATTTTCTATGGGATTAAGGTCTGAGACTGGCTAGGCCACTGCAGGACCTTAATGTGCTTCTTCTTGAGCCACTCCTTTGTTGCCTTGGCCGTGTGTTTTGGGTCATTGTCATGCTGGAATACCCATCCACGACCCATTTTCAATGCCCTGGCTGAGGGAAGGAGGTTCTCACCCAAGATTTGACGATACATGGCCACATCCATCGTCCCTTTGATGCGGTGAAGTTGTCCTGTCCCCTTAGCAGAAAAACACCCCCAAAGCATAATGTTTCCACTTCCATGTTTGACAGTGGGGATGGTGTTCTTGGGGTCATAGGCAGCATTCCTCCTCCTCCAAACACGGCGAGTTGAGTTGATGCCAAAGAGCTCGATTTTGGTCTCATCTGACCACAACACTTTCACCCAGTTCTCCTCTGAATCATTCAGATGTTCATTGGCAAACTTCAGACGGCCCTGTATATGTGCTTTCTTGAGCAGGGGGACCTTGCGGGCGCTGCAGGATTTCAGTCCTTCACGGCGTAGTGTGTTACCAATTGTTTTCTTTGTGAATATGGTCCCAGCTGCCTTGAGATCATTGACAAGATCCTCCCGTGTAGTTCTGGGCTGATTCCTCACCGTTCTCATGATCATTGCAACTCCACGAGGTGAGATCTCGCATAGAGCCCCAGGCCGAGGGAGATTGACAGTTCTTTTGTGTTTCTACCATTTGCGAATAATCGCACCAACTGTTGTCACCTTCTCACCAAGCTGCTTGGCGATGGTCTTGTAGCCCATTCCAGCCTTGTGTAGGTCTACAATCTTGTCCCTGACATCCTTGGAGAGCTCTTTGGTCTTGGCCATGGTGGAGAGTTTGGAATCTGATTGATTGATTGCTTCTGTGGACAGATGTCTTTTATACAGGTAAGAGTGTGCTCTTTAAGAGTGTGCTCCCTTTAAGAGTGTGCTCCTAATCTCAGCTCGTTACCTATAAAAGACACCTGGGAGCCAGAAATCTTTCTGATTGAGAGGGGGTCAAATACTTATTTCCCTCATTAAAATGCAAATCAATGTGTTTTTCTGTTTTTTTTTTTGTTGTTATTCTGTCTCTCACTGTTCAAATAAACCTACCATTAAAATTATAGACTGATCATGTCTTTGTCAGTGGGCAAATGTACAAAATCAGCAGGGGACAACAAAATCACACAAAAATTATCAATGGAAATCAAATGTATCAACCCATGGAGGTCTGGATTTGGAGTCACCCTCAAAATTAAAGTGGAAAACCACACTACAGGCTGATCCAACTTTGATGTAATGTCCTTAAAACAAGTCAAAATGAGGCTCAGTAGTGTGTGTGGCCTCCACGTGTCTGTATGACCTCCCTACAACGCCTCGCCATGCTCCTGATGAGATGGCAGATGGTCTCCTGAGGGATCTCCTCCCAGACCTGGACTAAAGCATCCGCCAACTCCTGGACAGTCTGTGGTGCAATGTGGCGTTGGTTGATGGAGCGAGACAAGATGTCCCAGATGTGCTCAATTGGATTCAGGTCTGGGGAACGGGCGGGCCAGTCCATAGCATCAATGCCTTCCTCTTGCAGGAACTGCTGATACACTCCAGCCACATGAGGTCTAGCATTGTCTTGCATTAGGAGAAACCCAGGACCAACCGCACCAGCATATGGTCTCACAAGGGGTCTGAGGATCTCATTTCGGTACCTAATGGCAGTCAGGCTACCTCTGGCGAGCACATGGAGGGCTGTGCGGCCCCCCAAAGAAATGCCACCCCACACCATGACTGACCCACCGCCAAACTGGTTTGTTGTAACCAAGTATTGGTGCTAAACTGTGTGTTATTGGATGCTAGCATGCTAGTTAGCTATGGCGTCATAGCTAGGCATCGTGGGCTGTTGTGGTTAGTTACTGTGGGTTGGCATTGTTGTTCGGCGGTGCCGGGGGTAGCACGAAGCTAGCTAGCTAGCCGTTCTTCAAACAAGGTCAACACAGTGGCCATTGCTAGCTAGCCAACAGACACGGACACGAATTATCTGCTTAGTGTGTTAACACACTATTGGTGGTTTGTTGTGACCAAGTGTTGGCGCTAAACTGTGTGTTTTTGGATGCAAGTGTTGGTGCTAAACTGTGTGTTTTTGGATGCTAGCATGCTAGTTAGCTATGGTGTCATAGTTAGCTAGCTGAATAAAGTGGGTTGAGTCTATTCCTTTAAACATTGAACCGCTGTGGTTCACAACAATTCTGATTTCTAAAGGTGGAAGTTGGTAGAGTTTTTGTTCGGGTGGTTCAGTGAAACAATTATAGTTGTTAGAAGTAGACGTTTTTGGTGAGGGAGGCCCTGCTCTCTACTCTCCCGATGTTTAGTTCATTTCATTCCGATCTCCTCTGCATTATTGTAGCCATTTGCTACAGCCTGTCAACTATGCCTCTGCCTATCCCTGTTCTCTCCTCTCTGCACAGGCTACACAAACGCCCCACACCGCGTGGCTGCTGCCTCTCTAACCTGGTGGTCCCTGCACGCACCCCACACCTGGAGTTCCAGGTCTCAGGCAGCCTCTGGAACTGCCGTTCTGCTGCCAACAAAGCTGACTTCATCCCAGCCTATGCTAATCTCCAGTCCCTCGACTTCCTGGCGCTGACGGAAACATGGATTACCACTGAAAACACTGCTACTCCTACTGCTCTCTCCTCGTCTGACCATGTGTTCTCGCATACCCCGAGAGCATCTGGTCAGAGGGGTGGTGGCACAGGAATCCTCATCTCTCCCAAGTGGACATTCTCAATTTTTCCCCTAACCCATCTGTCTATCTCCTCATTTGAATTCCATGCTGTCACAGTCACTAGCCCATTTAAGCTTAATATCCTTGTCATCTATCGCCCTCCAGGTTCCCTTGGAGAGTTCATCAATGAGCTTGACGCCTTGATAAGTTCCTTTCCTGAGGATGGGTCACCCCTCACAGTTTTGGGGAATTTCAACCTCCCTATGTCCACATTTGACTCATTTCTCTCTGCCTCCTTCTTTCCACTTCTCTCCTCTTTTGACCTCACCCTCTCACCATCCCCCCCTACTCACAAGGCAGGCAATACGCTTGACCTCATCTTTACCAGATGCTGCTCTTCTACTAATCTCACTGCAACTCCCCTCCATGTCTCCGACCACTACTTTGTTTCCTTTTCTCTCTCGCTCTCCTCCCACACTACTCACTCTGCCCCTACACAGATGGTAATGCGCCGCCGCAACCTTCGCTCTCTCTCTCCCACTACTCTCTCCTCTTCCATCCTATCATCTCTTCCCTCTGCTCAATCCTTCTCCCTCCAATCTCCTGATTCTGCCTCCTCAACCCTCCTCTCCTCCCTTTCTGCATCCTTTGACTCTCTGTGTCCCCTATCCTCCCGGCCGGCTCGGTCCTCCCCTCCAGCTCCGTGGCTTGATGACTCATTGCGAGCTCACAGAACAGAGCTCCGGGCAGCGGAGCGGAAATGGAAGAAAACTAAACTCCCTGCCGACCTGGCATCTTTTCACTCCCTCCTCTCTACATTTTCTTCATCTGTTTCTGCTGCTAAGGCCACTTTCTACCACTCTAAATTCCAAGCATCTGCCTCTAACCCTAGGAAGCTCTTTGCCACATTTCCCTCCCTCCTGAATCCCCCCCCCCCCGCCCCCCCTCTCCTCTCTCTCTGTGGATGACTTCGTCAACCACTTTGAAAAGAAGGTTGACGACATTCGATCCTCGTTTGTTAAGTCTAATGACACTGCTGGTCCTACTCACACTGCCCTACCCTATGCTTTGACTTCTTTCTCCCCTCTCTCTCCAGATAAAATCCTGCGACTTGTGACTGCAGGCCGCCCAACAACCTGCCCGCTTGACCCCATCCCCTCCTCTCTAGACCATCTCCGGTGACCTTCTCCCCTACCTCACCTCGCTGATCAACTCATCCTTGACCGCTGGCCATGTCCCTTCCGTCTTCAAGAGAGCGAGAGTTGCTCCCCTTCTCAAAAAACCAACACTCGATCCCACTGATGTCAACAACTACAGACCAGTATCCCTTCTTTCTTTTCTTTCCAAAACTATTGAGCGTGCCGTCTTTAGCCAACTCTCTTGCTATCTCTCTCAGAATGACCTTCTTGATCCAAACCAGTCAGGTTTCAGGACTGGTCATTCAACTGAGACTGCTCTTCTCTGTGTCACGGAGGCTCTCCGCACTGCTAAAGCTAACTCTCTCTCCTCTGCTCTTGTCCTTCTAGACCTGTCTGCTGCCTTTGATACTGTGAACCATCAGATCCTCCTCTCCACCCTCTCCGAGCTGGGCATCTCCGGCGCGGCTCACTCCTGGATTGCGTCCTACCTGACCGGTCGCTCCTACCAAGTGGCGTGGCGAGAAGCTGTCTCCGCACCACGTGCTCTCACCACTGGTGTCCCCCAGGGCTCAGTTCTAGGCCCTCTCCTTTTCTCCCTATACACCAAGTCACTTGGCTCTGTCATATCCTCACATGGCCTCTCCTATCATTGCTACGCTGACGATACACAACTAATCTTCTCCTTTCCCCCTTCTGATAACCAGGTGGCGAATCGCATCTCTGCATGTCTGGCAGACATATCAGTATGGATGACGGATCACCACCTCAAGCTGAACCCTGGCAAGACGGAGCTGCTCTTCCTCCCGGGGAAGGACTGCCCGTTCCATGATCTCGCCATCACGGTTGACAACTCCGCTGTGTCCTCCTCCCAGAGTGCGAAGAGCCTAGGCGTGACCCTGGACAACACCCTGTCGTTCTCCGCCAACATCAAGGCGGTGACCCGCTCCTGCAGGTTCATGCTCTACAACATTCGGAGAGTACGACCCTGCCTTACACAGGAAGCGGCACAGGTCCTAATCCAGGCACTTGTCATCTCCCGTCTGGACTACTGCAACTCGCTGTTGGCTGGCCTCCCTGCCTGTGCCATTAAACCCCTACAACTCATCCAGAATGCCGCAGCCCGTCTGGTGTTCAACCTTCCCAAGTTCTCTCACGTCACCCCCCTCCTCCGCACACTCCACTGGCTTCCAGTTGAAGCTCGCATCCGCTACAAGACCATGGTGCTTGCCTATGGAGCAGTGAGGGGAACGGCACCTCTGTACCTTCGGGCTCTGATCAGTCCCTACACCCAAACGAGGGCATTGCGTTCATCCACCTCTGGCCTGCTGGCTCCCCTTCCTCTGCGGAAGCATAGTTCCCGCTCAGCCCAGTCAAAACTGTTCGCTGCTCTGGCACCCCAATGGTGGAACAAGCTCCCTCACGACGCCAGGACAGCGGAGTCACTCACCACCTTCCGGAGACATTTGAAACCCCACCTCTTTAAGGAATACCTGGGATAGGATAAAGTAATCCTTCTACCCCCCCCCAAAAAAAAATTATAATTGTAAAGTGATTATCCCACTGGCTATAGGGTGAACGCACCAATTGGTGAGTCGCTCTGGATAAGAGCGTCTGCTAAATGACGTAAATGTGCCCTTGAGCAAGGCACTTAACCCTAATTGCTCCTGTAAGTCGCTCTGGATAAGAGCGTCTGCTAAATGACTAAAATGTCAATGTAAATGTAAACTGGTCATGCTGGAGGATGTTGCAGGCAGCAGAACGTTCTCCACGGCGTCTCCAGACTCTGTCACGTCTGTCACATGTGCTCAGTGTGAACCTGCTTTCATCTGTGAAGAGCACAGGGCGCCAGTGGCGAATTTGCCAATCTTGGTGTTCTCTGGCAAATGCCAAACGTCCTGCACGGTGTTGGGCTGTAAGCAAAACCCTCACCTGTGGACGTCGGGCCCTCATACCACCCTCATGGAGTCTGTTTCTGACCGTTTGAGCAGACACATGCAAATTTGTGGCCTGCTGGAGGTCATTTTGCAGGGCTCTGGCAGTGCTCCTCCTGCTCCTCCTTGCACAAAGGCTGAGGTAGCGGTCCTGCTGCTGGGTTGTTGCCCTCCTACGAACTCCTCCACGTCTCCTGATGTACTGGCCTGTCTCCTGGTAGCGCCTCCATGCTCTGGACACTACGCTGACAGACACAGCAAACCTTCTTGCCACAGCTCGCATTGATGTGCCATCCTGGATGAGCTGCACTACCTGAGCCACTTGTGTGGGTTGTAGACTCCGTCTCATGCTACCACTAGAGTGAAAGCACCGCCAGCATTCAAAAGTGACCAAAACATCAGCCAGGAAGCATAGGAACTGAGAAGTGGTCTGTGGTCACCACCTGCAGAACCACTTCTTTATTGGGGGTGTCTTGCTAATTGCCTATAATTTCCACCTGTTGTCTATTCCATTTGCACAACAGCATGTGAAATGTATTGTCAATCAGTGTTGCTTCCTAAGTGGACAGTTTGATTTCACAGAAGTGTGATTGACTTGGAGTTACATTGTGTTGTTTAAGTGTTCCCTTTATTTTT
This sequence comes from Coregonus lavaretus, assembly GCF_964263955.1. NCBI lineage: Eukaryota > Metazoa > Chordata > Actinopteri > Salmoniformes > Salmonidae > Coregonus > Coregonus lavaretus. Next base: position 5,715,382 of record NC_139996.1, read on the forward strand.
TATTTTTTAGCAGTGTATATATTTATTATACTAGGACTTAGACCCCAGACAAGTTACAAAACATTAAACGGTTTATATGATTTTAAATGAATTTAACTCCTTAAATCACAGAATGGGACTTTAACTAACCTTCGGAAAACAAACTAATGATCTACACAATCTACATAATAATAATAATAATATAATAATATGCCATTTAGCAGACGCTTTTATCCAAAGCGACTTACAGTCATGTGTGCATACATTTTTGCATATGGGTGGTCCCGGGGATCGAACCCACTACCCTGGCGTTACAAGCGCCATGCTCTACCAATTGAGCTACAGAGGACTACATGTTCCCTGGTACATTCAAAAGAACTACACGGCAATAACACAGTATACATGGCTCCTTTATTTACACGTACAGGCATGACATGAATTGTGTGTTGGTGGTAACTGTTCTTTGAAAAGTTAAGGCAAGACTAAATATAGATACAAGATGTGTACAAAAAGTGTGTTTACGTCATAATTAAGATGTTCCTGACTAACACTGGCATTAAACGTGCACAGTAAAGATGAAGCAAATGTAATTTCTCTACATAACGATGTTGACATTATGCCTAACCATGAACACACAAAAACAGAGATCTGTAACCAGATGGCTGTAAGGTCAAATTAAATGTTGTGTGTCACATGCTTTGTAAACAACAGGTGTAGACTAACAGTGAAATGCTTACTTAATCTACCCGTTATTTACGAAGCATGTGACAAATAACATTTGATTAGCCTACACACTGTCCAAGTTAAATGTTTCCATAAATACTAAATATTTCAGTGTAATTATACAGCAGGCTGACAGTATAAATATATTGGTGTGGCAAGTGACAATTAGGGTTTTGAATGTTCTATATCTTGAAAACTTGTATCAACAGTGGACTAATGAAACAAATGCCAAAATATCATTTCTGAGTGGAATTGACCTTCAAGTCAAACCTCTTGACAGAAACTTGATGAATTAAAAGGTCATCATCCCTGTAAAATGTCTATTCCCGATGCGCTTCATATTGTAAGCTCACTCTCAATATCATGTTAGGGGATGAGGCATCTCTATCATGTATGTGTCCTCTATACCCATTGGACAGAATGAAAAGATGACCTATGACCTCCCTCAGTGTTCTGACCCAGCATTAAGAACAGGCAGAATAATAAAGATGCTGATCCAGTGGATCCTCACTTAATACCAATCTGTCTGCTCGACAATGGTTTCACCATGAGCCAGCATTTCAGATCAACTTTCAGTTTTAGATACAAAGGCAGCAGGTCTGATCATAGAAACAGAGTAACGTCGAACTTGAAAGGGAATGTCTGTTCTAGTAATTCCTTTTGAATGAGTCTGATGATATTTTACTGTACCGCTCAGCCTTAAAAAAAAAAACAGAGCGTCTTATACCTATAGCTGACATTCTGCTGGTTAAATGAACAGCTGACAGAAACAGATATACAGGTTTCACCTTAGTGCACAGGAGGAGTAAACACATACCCAACCAACCAACACCATAAAAATTCAGCAAAATCTTTAAAACCCTAAGTAGCAAACTCTTGGTCCTTGAGAATACAGTGTATTAAAAATGAAAACTACCGAAAAAGATCAGAGCACACTCAACACTGGATTTTGAACAACAAAAAACAAACAAATTCAAATGACTGTACATACTAATACACCATAGTGTTTCAAGTTACTCTGTACATCTTTGACCCATCCCCCAAAAAAAGCAACCCATTTCCTATACAGTGCACTACTTTTGATCAGGGCCCATACGGCTCTGGTCAGAGGTCGTGCACTGTATAGGGAACAGGGTGTTACTTGGGACGTACCCACTAAAGTCACGTGACTGGGAGGTAACGTACAAGAAAAACATTACTTCAAATGACTACACACTTGTTACACAAAACCACCCTACACACAATTAGCGTACAGTATTTGGAGGAGGACAACAATCTCTCAGTTCACTTTCACAATCAGACCTTTTCTCGTGTCCACACAGAGAACAGATGAGACCACCAGACCACCATGTGTTAACTGTTGGGGTTATTACAAACATCTGGAGTCTAATATACAGTAGTATGTGGCTGGATGCACCAAGCCCCTCCCACATCACAGCCCACATCCCTGGTAGGTCCCTCCCACATCACAACCACATCCCTGATAAACCCCTCCCACATCACAACCCTGATCAGAAAGGTGCAACATTACAGAACGTTCAGATATAAATGTAATGTATAGATCTGGCATGTAGAACTGTGAATGTCAGCTCTACACATTACATTTCTAACTGCAACATTGTGAACATTTCGCTTCACTCAATAAACCCCATCTCCATCAGGAAGTCCATATCTGGAAGCACCCACCTCTCCCCCAGACACGTTAACTCAGGCCGACCCTGTGGGCCGCCCTCCACTCAGATCTTCTTGGGAGTCCTCTCCCTTCCCCTCTCCCATTCCCTCAGACACCCTAACTCAGCCCAGCCCCACCCTGTGGACCTCCATCCCCTCCCCTCCCTCCTCTCAGATCTTCTTGGGTCGTCTTCTCCCCTCCCTCCCCTCAGATCTTCTTGGGTCGTCCCCTCCCCTCCCTCCTCTCAGATCTTCTTGGGTCGTCCCCTCCCCTCCCTCCTCTCAGATCTTCTTGGGTCATCCCCTCCCCCCCTCCTCTCAGATCTTCTTGGGTCGTCTTCTCCCCTCCATCCCCTCAGATCTTCTTGGGTCGTCCTCTCCTCTCCCCTCCTCTCCTCTCAGATCTTCTTGGGTCGTCCCCTCTCCCCTCCTCTCAGATCTTCTTGGGTTGTCCCCTCCCCTCCCTCCTCTCAAATCTTCTTGGGTCGTCCCCTCCCCTCCCTCCTCTCAAATCTTCTTGGGTCGTCCCCTCCCCTCTCAGATCTTCTTGGGTCGTCCCCTCCCCTCCCTCCCCTCAGATTTTCTTGGGTCGTCCCCTCCCCTCCCTCCCTCCCCTCTCAGATCTTCTTGGGTCGTCCCCTCCCCTCCCTCCCCTCAGATCTTCTTGGGTCGTCCCCTCCCCTCCCCTCCTCTCAGATCTTCTTGGGTCGTCCCCTCCCCTCCCTCCTCTCAGATCTTCTTGGGTCGTCCCCTCCCCTCCTCTCCTCTCCCCTCAGATCTTCTTGGGTCGTCCCCTCCCCTCCTCTCCCCTCCCCTCAGATCTTCTTGGGTCGTCCCCTCCCCAGGTGATAGTAGTAGAACAGAGTGACCAGGAGGAAGAGCACCCGGCTGAGGAGGAGGAGGATGGCAGCGTTGGGCAACGAGCCCATCTCCACCAGGGTGACCGACGTCACTGGAACAAGACAGGGTTGAGACAACAGTAAAACATATGTCTTTGGTCGTCCCACCCTGTCTCTCTGCCTCCCTCGCTCTCTCTCAATCTCTCCCTCGCTCTCTCTCTCTCATCCCTCTCTCAATCCCTCTCCCTCCCTCCCTCTCCCTCTCCCCCTCCCCCATAAAGAGACTGACTGACTGACTGATTGATTGATTGATTGATTGATAGATAATGGACGACACTCAGTCATGGAGATGTAATCCCTCATCTTTAATAACAATGAAGAGTGATGAGACTTTTCAACACTGGCAGCTGATCCAGACTCCAAACTGTGCTACTGCATCTCCAACACTAGAGGGAGCTGGTAGCGCATCCACAATCAAGATGGTGGGCAGATTGGATAGCATGAAATACATTTACATTTTAGTCATTTAGCAGACGCTCTTATCCAGAGCGACTTACAATTAGTGCATACATTTATTTATTTTTTCCCCGTGCGAATCGAACCCACAACCCTGGTGTTGCAAGCGCCATGCTCTACCAACTGAGCTACACGGGGCCCTAAAATACAGCAGTAAGGTTCATTGAATAATAATATATACAGTCGTGGCCAAAAATATTGCCACCCTTGCAGTTTTTTCAAGTAACTCACAATGTTCCCTAAAAACAAGTTGAAATTGACCAAAGTATTTGGTCTCCACAATTCTTTATTTCACTTTTAATATCACAGAACCTTCTGTTTTTAATTCAGAACTTAATATATCCATTTAAATCAGAAAATAAACAGAAATGGCATTGATAAAAGTATTGACACCCCAGACTTAATATTTGGTAGCACATCCTTTGGTCAAAATAACTGCAATCAAGCGCTTCCTATAGCCATCGATGAGCTTCCTGCACCTCTGTATTGGCAGTTTGGCCCACTCCTCTTGTGCAAACTGCTCAAGTTCTCCCAGATTTTAAGGGTTCCTTCTCCCAACTGCTGTTTTCAGATCTCTCCACGTTTTTAATGGGATTTAGATCTGGACTCATTGCTGGCCACTTCAGAACAGTCCAGGATTTTGTCTTGAACCATTTCTGGGTGCTTTTTGAAGTGTGTTTGGGGTCATTGTCCTGCTGGAAGACCCATGACCTTCAACGGAGACCCAGCTTTCCGACACTCGGTCTGACACTGCACACCAAAATGCCTTGGTATTCTCCTGATTTCATGATGCCATGCAGACATCACTGAACCGCTGCCATGTTTGAATGTGGGGAAGGTGTTGTTTTCTTTGAAGGCTTCATTTTGTTTTCCGTAAACAGAGATAAGTGTGCTTAACCAAAAAGCACCAATTTGGTCTCATCTGTCCACAGGACATTCTCCCAGAAGGATGTTGGCATGTTCAGGTGTGTTTTGGCAAATTGCAGTCGGGCTCTCTCATGTCTCTCTCTCTCAGCAGTGGGGTCCTCCTGGGTCTCCTACCATTTATCCCCCTTTCATTGAGTTGGCGACGGATGGTGTGAGTTGAAACTGTCGTACCTTGTGTCTGAAGGTTAGCTTGAATCTGTGAGGCAGTTGATCGAGGTGCTTTCTCCACCATTTCGAACAATCCTCCGCTCCATCAAGTTCTCTTGCGGCCACGTCCAGGGAGGTTGGCTACAGTGGCATGGGCCTTAAACGTCTTTATAACATTACGTACGGCGGAAACAGGAAGATCAAGGTCTCTGAAGATGGACTTGTAGCCTTGAGATTGTCCATACTTGGCTACAATCTTGTGTCTGACCTCTTCAGATAATTCTCTGGTTTTCTTTCTTTTCCCCATGCTCATTGTGGGACACACAGTGACACAAAACAGGAGAATGACTCCTTTTCTCTATTCGAACTGGTTGAATGAGGGATTTTTATATTGCAGGCACCTGCAACTCAGCACAGGTGAGTTCAATTCCAAAGTAAAAGGAGAATCACCTGCTTGAAATCAAATTATTTCTAACTACTTCTAGAAGGTGCCAATAATATTGTCCTGGCCATTTTACGATTATTCAGAGAGACAGAATAACAACAAAAACATTATTCAGAGAGACAGAATAACAACAAAAAAATCCAGAAGAACGCATGGCAAAATTTTTATAAATTGATTTGCATTTTAATGAGGGAAATAAGTATTTGACCCCCTCTCAATCAGAAAGATTTCTGGATCCCAGGTGTCTTTTATACAGGTAACGAGCTGAGATTAGGAGCACACTCTTAAAGGGAGTGCTCCTAATCTCAGCTTGTTACCAGTATAAAAGACACCTGTCCACAGAAGCAATCAATCAATCAGATTCCAAACTCTCCACCATGGCCAAGACCAAAGAGCTCTCCAAGGATGTCAGGGACAAGATTGTAGACCTACACAAGGCTGGAATGGGCTACAAGACCATCGCCAAGCAGTTTGGTGAGAAGGTGACAACAGTTGGTGTGATTATTCGCAAATGGAAGAAACACAAAAGAACTGTCAATCTCCCTCAGCCTGGGGCTCCATGCAAGATCTCACCTCGTGGAGTTGCAATGATCATGAGAACGGTGAGGAATCAGCCCAGAACTACACGGGAGGATCTTGTCAATGATCTCAAGGCAGCTGGGACCATAGTCACCAAGAAAACAATTGGTGACACACTACGCCGTGAAGGACTGAAATCCTGCAGCGCCCGCAAGGTCCCCCTGCTCAAGAAAGCACATATACATGCCCGTCTGAAGTTTGCCTATGAACATCTGAATGATTCAGAGGAGAACTTGGTGAAAGTGTGGTCAGATGAGACCAAAATCGAGCTCTTTGGCATCAACTCAACTCACCGTGTTTGGAGGAGGAGGAATGCTGCCTATGACCCCAAGAACACCATCCCCACCGTCAAACATAGAGGTGGAAACATTATGCTTTGGGGGTGTTTTTCTGCTAAGGGGACAGGACAACTTCACCGCATCAAAGGGACGATGGACGGGCCATGTACCGTCAAATCTTGGGTGAGAACCTCCTTCCCTCAGCCAGGGCATTGAAAATGGGTCGTGGATGGGTATTCCAGCATGACAATGACCCAAAACACACGGCCAAGGCAACAAAGGAGTGGCTCAAGAAGAAGCACATTAAGGTCCTGGAGTGGCCTAGCCAGTCTCCAGACCTTAATCCCATAGAAAATCTGTGGAGGGAGCTGAAGGTTCAAGTTGCCAAACGTCAGCCTCGAAACCTTAATGACTTGGAGATGATCTGCAAAGAGGAGTGGGACAAAATCCCTCCTGAGATGTGTGCAAACCTGGTGGCCAACTACAAGATCGTCTGACCTCGGTGATTGCCAACAAGGGTTTTGCCACCAAGTACTAAGTCATGTTTTGCAGAGGGGTCAAATACTTATTTCCCTCATTAAAATGCAAATCAATTTATAACATGTTTTACATGCATTTTTCTGGATTTTTGTTGTTGTTATTCTGTGTCTCACTGTTCAAATAAACCTACCATTAAAATTATAGACTGATCATGTCTTTGTCAGTGGGCAAACGTACAAAATCAGCAGGGGATCAAATACTTTTTTCCCTCACTGTACATATGTGGATACCAAAATATTTTTTGAATTTCAACAGTTTTCTGGAAGATATTGTGCATTATTTGAAAAAAAGTGCAAGGGTGGCAATATTTTTGGCCACGTCTGTAATAGGTGTGCAGCATAACCATGAACTGATATATTAAATACCAATATGAAGGAAGATGTGATCTCACCTAAAAACTGGACAGAAAAGTAGCATGCTTCACTGAGCAGAGTCCATTGAATGATGACCTTCTCTTGCGTATACACTCCATTCCACAAGATGAGGGACAGACCTGGAGGGGTCAGAGGTCATAGGTTATAGTTTAGTCCATTGAATGATGACCTTCTCTTGTGTGTACAGCCCATTCCACAAGATGAGGGACAGAACAGTGGGAGGAAACACCATGGGTCAGAGGTTAGGGGTCAAAGAGGTCACGGGAGAGGGGCCAAAGGTATGAAGACATTCCTATTCCAAATGTAAATAAAGCTGTAGGAACTCCACAAAAATGTACCCCATCTTCCTTCACTGGGCATTCTTCCTAATTCTTGTGTGTCTACATAAGCTATTTACAAAAACCTAATTTCTGGGCTCAAATCATAATGTTATCACCCATAATCTAGATAGTCAGGTCCAGGGACGGACTACCGCATTTGGGGTCCCGACCTCCAGGGTGTCTAATTTACTGCAATTCTACACTTTTTGCCATGGGAGATTGGGTTGTGGGCCTCCTAGAGAGAGCTCTCCATAACGATCTTAGTATTCCCAGGTTAACTTCAATATTTGTCCATAATGACCTTAGTATTCCCAGGTTCCAACAGTGAGATTTATGTTCATCTCACAGTAGACTTGTTATGTAAATCTTAGCGATCTCTCTCTCCCTCCTTCTGTCTATGGAGTCACAGTCACCTCAACCTTTTAAGAGAAACAGACCTAGATTCACTTTTGAGACAATTCCATTAGTTATACGGTGCCAGGCAAGCTCAATTATTCACAACTAAAGTATTTGAAAGAAAACAAATACTATTTGAACCCAGGACTGAACAGGACCACCGCCAACCCAACATTAAATGACTGACTGACTCACCAAACCTGACTGGCATGTTTCAAATTAATGCCATTATAATAATCAATTATCATCTCCAATCCAATTTCTGTGGCATGGAGGACAGAGGTCAGAGGACAACGGGGAGATGTCAGAGGGCAACGGGGAGATGTCAGAGGGGAGAATTTGTTGACAGATGCACCTGAAGGCCTCGATAGATGATGCATGAAGCATCCAAATACAGGGACATGTGGGAGGGACAGAGATGACACTAATATAGTGGCATGAATAGAGAACATCACAAGGAAGGGGAGGGAGGGAGGGAGGGAGGGAGGGAGGGAGGGAGGGTGTGACTTTGTGTTACAGTGTATATGTACCATATGCAGATGACATCCCAAGGAAGGAGCAGTGTGTGCGTACAGTATGTATGTATGTATGTATGTATGTATGTATGTGTGTATGTGTGTATGTATGTGTATGTGTATGCTCACTGAGCAGCGCTCCTCCATAGAGCCTGATGGAGATGCTGGGGTTGTTGATCTCTTCTTCAAACACCACCTCATAGAGCTGGTTGGGAAACACCAGGGCCTGCAGAGGAAGGAGACAACAACACTTATATACTACACAGCATGCACTATAGTGGGGGGGGGGGGGGGGGGGGGGCAGGTCCTCTCTAAATACAGTCAGGTCCTCTCTAAATACAGTCAGGTCCTCTCTAAATACAGTCAGGTCCTCTCTAAATACAGTCAGGTCCTCTCTAAATACAGTCAGTGCTTCTGAATGAAATATTACTACTACCTTTTTAAAGAGATAGTGCAGTGATGTCCCACTGAGATAGTGCAGTGATGTCCCACTGAGATAGTGCAGTGATGTCCCACTGAGATAGTGCAGTGATGTCCCACTGAGATAGTGCAGTGATGTCCCACTGAGATAGTGCAGTGATGTCCCACTGAGATAGTGCAGTGATGTCCCACTGAGATAGTGCAGTGATGTCCCACTGAGATAGTGCAGTGATGTCCCACTGAGATAGTGCAGTGATGTCCCACTGAGATAGTGCAGTGATGTCCCACTGAGATAGTGCAGTGATGTCCCACTGAGATAGTGCAGTGATGTCCCACTGAGATAGTGCAGTGATGTCCCACTGAGATAGTGCAGTGATGTCCCACTGAGATAGTGCAGTGATGTCCCACTGAGATAGTGCAGTGATGTCCCACTGAGATAGTGCAGTGATGTCCCATAGAGATAGTGTAGTGATGTCCCATAGAGATAATGCAGTGATGTCCCATAGAGATAATGCAGTGATGTCCCATAGAGATAATGCAGTGATGTCCCATAGAGATAGTGTAGTGATGTCCCATAGAGATAGTGTAGTGATGTCCCATAGAGATAGTGTAGTGACGTCCCATAGAGATAGTGTAGTGATGTCCCACTGAGATAGTGCAGTGATGTCCTATAGAGATAATGCAGTGATGTCCCATAGAGATAATGCAGTGATGTCCCATAGAGATAATGCAGTGATGTCCCATAGAGATAGTGTAGTGATGTCCCATAGAGATAATGTAGTGAGGACAGACTCTACTGTATTGGACTCTGTTCACTATAGAGAGAAAGAGTTCTCACTAACCCTAGTGAAAGTGTTTGTGTCTTTGTGGTGGTACAGTAGGGGAGAGTGGGGTAAGTTGAGCCAAAGGGGTAAGTTGAACCACCCTTGTTTCTAGGGAAACCATACACAAAATTAATCATTTGACCAAATAGTCTGTATAGGAAGAAACCACATAGAAAAAGTGGTAAGCAAGTTGGGTCCATAAAAAAAAACATTTTAAATAAGTATAATTTATTGTGGTAGCGGTTTCATGATGGTTGTATCTAAGCCAAAGTAGATCATTTAAAGATTGTGCTATACATCAGTTGGGGTTTCTATAAGATTCAATATGAGGTCATAAACCTTAGCATGAAAGTACATCCTTGTAGCTGTGTGGGCTAATATAGTCAAAATGTTTGCCTTGGGGGTAAGTCGAGCCAATGGTTGAGCCAACGTCAAGTTGAGCAAACGTAAGTGTTTTCTTCCCAGGCGTAACTCAAGTCATTATCTCTGGGATATGAAGTATCAACAGGGCCTGACCTATGTTAAAAGTGTTTTAAAAAGTACAAAAGTGTTTGTTAGGTGTTAAGCCTGTGTTAAAATATGCTTAAAATGATTAAAAGTCAAAAATTGCGATTGTGATGAACTGTGTTTGGGAAATAAAGATAGACATGGTTTTTAAAAAAGGTACTGGTAATATTTCATTCAGTACAGGACATTTGTAGGCGGCATAACTTACCCTTACATTTTTTTGGACCTGCTATGTTTTCAAAACTGTAATGTAACCATGAATTCTGAGTCTCACCTATAGTTCTAAACCGCTCCTAAAAGTTCTAAATGGCCAATATGACTCTATACATCAGAATCATCATTGCAGAAGTCTGAGCGTGGCTCGAACACAGGTCGTCAAGAGACTCACCATCAAGGCCATGACTGTGAAGGCTACCGCAGAGATGAGGATCCAGACCCTGTAAAGAGAGAGAGAGAGAGAGAGAGAGAGAGAGAGAGAGAGAGAGACAGAGAGAAAATTAGATAAGAGACTGATTTACCCAACTGCAATTAAAATAGATTGATCATCTAACAGTAAAATTAGATCACCAATTCTCTGGTGTGTTCTCTCACCTTAGACCAACAGGCTCTCGCACCTGATACTTGATGTCATTCCCCAGCATCTGACTGAGCTGTGAGGAAGGAGAGAGAATTAGAGACGAACGAGAGGATCATTATGACGTTTTCTAATTAGAGCTAGTAAAGGAGGAACCTGACAGAGATTAAGAGGAAGCAGACAACTTATTAAAAACACACACACACACAAACGGAAGCAGATACCCCATTAACAAGGTCTTGGATTAATCACAAACTATATTTAACAGAAAATCTCATTTAGCACAAATGAGCAATTAGCTCTTCATCATGGCACCCATACACACTACTCATATACACACACACACACACACACACACACCACTCATATACACACACACACACCTCATATACACACACACACACACACACACACACACACCACTCATATACACACACACACACACACACACACCACTCATATACACGCACACCACTCATATACACACACACACACACACACACACACCACTCATATACACACACACACACACCACTCATACTGTACACTGCCCTGTATGTCAGACAGGATGGAGCTTTACATTGTTAGTGCACAGGATAACCCCCGCGTCGCTACGGGATAACCCCCGCGTCGCTACGGGATAACCCCCGCGTCGCTACGGGATAACCCCTGCGTCGCTACGGGATAACCCCCGCGTCGCTACGGGATAACCCCCGCGTCGCTACGGGATAACCCCCGCGTCGCTACGGGATAACCCCCGCGTCGCTACGGGATAACCCCCGCGTCGCTACGGGATAACACCATAGGGTGCGACCTAGAAGTTTAACTCCCCACACTATATTGTTTCCCATGCTGGCTGAATAGAAGTCATTGTAGGCAGCCGTCAGTGAATTTCCTCCAGCTCGCCTCAAGGCCATTTCAATCTCCTGCAGCCAGGAGAGAGACACACACACACACACACACACACACACACACACACACACACACACACACACACCGCGCACACACACACCTTAAAAGACTGAGTCCTGCCTTCTTTACGCTGCCTTCATGTACATACAGTAACTACCTGAAATCCTCTGCACATTGATCTATCTGATACTAGTACTCCCATGACGGACCTGGTGAAAGCTATGATCCCGTATTGATGTGAATCAGTGTAGATGAAGAGGAGACAGGTTAAAAGAAGGGATGTTTAAGCCTTGAGACATGGATTGTGTATGTGTGCCATTCAGAGGGTGAATGGGCAAGACAAAATATTTAAAGTGCCTTTGAACGGGGTATGGTAGTAGGTGCCAGGCGCAAGGTTTGTGTGAAGAACTGCAACGCTGCTGGGTTTTTCACGCTCAACAGTTTCCCTGTGTGTATCAATAAATGGCCCAACACCCAAAGGACATCCAGCCAACTTGACACAGATGTGGGAAGGATTGGAGTTAACATGGGCCAGCGTTGCTGTGGAACGCTTTCGACACCTTGTAGTCCATGCCCAGACTAATTGAGGCTGTTCTGAAAGCAAAAGCGTTATGGTTTGGGGGGTGTTTCTAATGTTTTGTACACTCAGTGTATATCGCTCCATTCTTGTGTATCTTATTTTATTCCTCGTGTTACCATTTTATTTTTAAACTGCATCGTAAGCAAGCATTTCACCAGTTGTAGTCGGCTTTATTTGATTTTATTTGAGTCCTTGGAGTCCCGCACGGCCGTTTAATAGTTTAGCGCCAAGCCAAAAGACAAAACTAATTTAAATGTTGTGACCAAGTTATCAAGGCAAGTAGTGTTTCAGTAGAATGAAGGCCCCTGATCTTGGGTCTGTCCCTAATAGAACCCTATTCTCTTTATAGTGCACTACTTTAGACCACTACCTATAGGGATCTGGTCAAAAGTAGTGCACTATGTAGTGAATAGGGTGCCATTTGGAACAGAGACTTGGTATGGCCTCATTGGGCTGTATTGTTTGAAGGTGAGAAGGTGTGTTCAGAAGGTGTGTTCAGAAGGTGTGTTCAGACCTCAGTTCCATCTGGGTTTGTTTGTGTTGGTCTATTTGAGAAACTCCTGCAGCTTATGACTGAAGGAGAGAAAGTGAGAGAGAGAGAGAGAGAGAGAAAGAGTGAGAAAACAAAACCAAACGGGCCTACAGAAAGCACCAGAGAGCAACACAACACCAATAGAAAACAAAGCCAAATAATTAGGTGTGTGTGTATGTGTACAGTGTGTGTGTGTGTGTGTGTGTGTGTGTGTGTGTGTGTGTGTGTGTGTGTGTGTACAGAATTAGTTGAAGTCCTCCGCAGTCCATTCCATTCACCTAGATCTTATCAGTCCTTCACACTCCAGATCTAGAAGGAATTACTAGGTGAAAAGGAGTTGGGATGATCGCACAAACAGACCGGGTACTCAGGCTAAACCTGGAGAAATATGATCTACGCCGGTGGATAATAATCCTGGGATGAATCATTGTGGATGTTTAGGTTGCAGAATGCAGAGAGCAATCGGACGTTGACTTTTTTAACCAGACAGACCCACGGAACAGTAAAAAAAGGTCAAAAGAGCCTTTTTAGATTAGAAACATAAGTCATATCTTCTTTGACCTCAGATCTGCAAATTCTCTGTTTTTATTATCCTTACATTAGCCGTGGATGTGTCGTGGCCCAGTCACCCCGTCATAACCTAAACCATAAGAAAATGTCAACTCTCTCTCTCCCTCTCTCACCTCATCGAAGGCTAATGTATGGATAGTGTATACCAAAAAAATTTGCTTATTTGATGTTAAAAGTAGATCTTACTTCACATTGTGTTAGTGTAAAAAAAAAAAAAACATTCTTCATAGTCAGAAACAGATGATGAACTGGAGAGAGAGAGAGCGAGAGAGCGAGACCATCAAATGGATCATAAAATTCGACATACCAATTAGGATCTGGCTAAAAAAATACTTGAATCAATTATAGAACCTATTGCCCTTTATGGTCGAGAGCTTCTCTGCAGCCCACTGCTGCTTATCCAGTGAGAGAGAGAGAGCCTCAGTGAGCATAGCCTTGCTGTTGAGAGAGGCAGACCTGCCTTCATTTCGTAGGCAGACCTGCCAAATGTATGACCATATTAGAGACACACATTTCCTTCAGATTCCAAAACAAATCCAATTTCGATAAACTACCATATCTATTGGGTGAAATACCAGTGTGCTATCTAAGGCCTAAAAAGGCTCTTTGACCCTTTACTGTTCCATGGGTCTGTCTGGTTAAAAAGTCAACGTCCGATTGCTCTCTGCGTTCTGCAACCTAAAACATCCACATTGATTCATCCCAGGTTTATTATCCACCGGCGTAGATCATATTTCACCAGGGTTTAGCCTGAGTGTACGGTCTGTTTGTGCGATCAACCCATTATGTTCCTTTATTTTCCCTTCTGTACTTTAACTATTTGCACATCGTTATAACACTGTACATAGCCATAATATGACATTTGAAATGTTGTTATTCTTTTGGAACTAATATTTACTGTTCACTTTTAGTTTATTTCACTTTTGTTTATCCATTTAACTTGCTTTGGCAACGTAAACTTATGTTTCCCATGACAATAAAGCCCTTTGAATTGAGAGCATTCTAGACAGAGACAGGCAGAGACAGACAGAGACAGACAGACAGAGAAAGACAGAGACAGACAGAGACAGAGAGAGAATTAGAGACTCAGACAGATGTACAGTATGTATGTTTATTTATGTTTATTTAACTGTTGGGGTTGCACTGTACATTTCTGATTGCCGAGTGAGAGTATTAGAGACTCAGACAGAGACCATCACCAGTGAACCCTGTTCTGTTCTGGGCAGTTCGCAGCTTCAGTTTATTTTTCATTGTCCTGACAACCTCAAACCCTTCAAGTTCAAATGGGTAACATCACCTCACAGCTTCTGTCCTGTTCCCCTTTGGGCATATTGATTTTTGTCTGAAATAACAGACCTAATTTATCAACAGCCTTTTGCTCCATCCACTTACCTACCACTCTATGGGTGAACCTTGCATCCACTCCTCGCCTTCTCAAAACACATAGGAGGAGATGGTACAAGGTTCTTCCCATCACACATTCTCCTACAACTCATTTTCTAGAAGGCGGCAATGAGAGAGGCGTGTGCAACGCCAAGGAATCAAGGAAGTACAACTGAGATGCATCCGCCTAGGCACTTAATGTATGTAATACCTGGATCTAGACAGGGGGCATCATGGGAGAAGGTCACAGCACACATGGCGACCTTTAACTGTCTGCATAAAATAATGACATTAACATTTAATATGGTTGCCCAAGGCCTGTATAGAGCCTGGAGATGGCTCCAAGCAGAGAAACCCGTCAGAGCACTTGGTACCCAGACTCCCCACCATCAGAACCCCAGTGGAGGCAGAACCTAAGGGATCCTTCTCATTGACAAGCAGAAGAGGCAGAGCGACGAGATTTCATTTACAAAATATGTATATAAACTTTTCAATTTACATTACATCCTTGCCTTAGCTTTTGTTGTGGCTGGCAACATTCTTGCTCTTTAGCTCCAAATGTACCGTAAATATCAGTATCACAGTAACCACTGACTAGTAAGCTTGCAAACTATTCAAACAACGCGAGCAACTTTTCCTCCAAAACATATTAGCTACACTCTTGAATAATGCAACAATTAAAGGGTTTATTTTCTCATTCGTACACTCATTGAATGTAGCTTGCAAAACACAGCATATCAAACATGAGCTTCCCTTTCTTAAAGCTACGATGACAATTTCAGAATGTAACAGGCTGTTACTGCAATTTCCAAGTGTTTGTGTTTGCGCCCCGCAATTCGGGGTGTTCCTACATGTGCATCCATTGGTTCGAGATTGGGTCCTGCATGTGGCTTGTGTTTAAGTAGAACTTAATATTCTGTATTTCCCCTGATTGTCTATGCCATTAAAATGTGGGTCAAAAGGGAAATAAAAGTATAAAATCTGAGTTTTTCGTTTAGACTATGTCATTATTGCAGCATAATTAATGTGCAATGTTTTAGCTTAAAATGTATGTTTAATCTGTTGATGCGTTGGATAGCAGATAACAGATATACAGTGGGGAAAAAAAGTATTTAGTCAGCCACCAATTGTGCAAGTTCTCCCACTTAAAAAGATGAGAGAGGCCTGTAATTTTCATCATAGGTACACGTCAACTATGACAGACAAATTGAGAAAATAAAATCCAGAAAATCACATTGTAGGATTGTTAATGAATTTATTTGCAAATTATGGTGGAAAATAAGTATTTGGTCACCTACAAAACAAGCAAGATTTCTGGCTCTCACAGACCTGTAACTTCTTCTTTAAGAGGCTCCTCTGTCCTCCACTCGTTACCTGTATTAATGGCACCTGTTTGAACTTGTTATGAGTATAAAAGACACCTGTCCACAACCTCAAAATGTCACACTCCAAACTCCACTATGGCAAAGACCAAAGAGCTGTCAAAGGACACCAGAAACAACATTGTAGACCTGCACCAGGCTGGGAAGACTGAATCTGCAATAGGTAAGCAGCTTGGTTTGAAGAAATCAACTGTGGGAGCAATTATTAGGAAATGGAAGACATACAAGACCACTGATAATCTCCCTCGATCTGGGGCTCCACGCAAGATCTCACCCTGTGGGGTCAAAATGATCACAAGAACGGTGAGCAAAAATCCCAGAACCACACGGGGGGACCTAGTGAATGACCTGCAGAGAGCTGGGACCAAAGTAACAAAGCCTACCATCAGTAACACACTACGCCGCCAGGGACTCAAATCCTGCAGTGCAAGACGTGTCCCCCTGCTTAAGCCAGTACATGTCCAGGCCCGTCTGAAGTTTGCTAGAGTGCATTTGGATGATCCAGAAGAGGATTGGGAGAATGTCATATGGTCAGATGAAACCAAAATAGAACTTTTTGGTAAAAACTCAACTCGTCGTGTTTGGAGGACAAAGAATGCTGAGTTGCATCCAAAGAACACCATACCTACTGTGAAGCATGGGGGTGGAAACATCATGCTTTGGGGCTGTTTTTCTGCAAAGGGACCAGGACGACTGATCCGTGTAAAGGAAAAAGAATGAATGGGGCCATGTATCGTGAGATTTTGAGTGAAAACCTCCTTCCATCAGCAAGGGCATTGAAGATGAAACGTGGCTGGGTCTTTCAGCATGACAATGATCCCAAACACACCGCCCGGGCAATGAAGGAGTGGCTTCGTAAGAAGCATTTCAAGGTCCTGGAGTGGCCTAGCCAGTCTCCAGATCTCAACCCCATAGAAAATCTTTGGAGGGAGTTGAAAGTCTGTGTTGCCCAGCGACAGCCCCAAAACATCAATGCTCTAGAGGAGATCTGCATGGAGGAATGGGCCAAAATACCAGCAACAGTGTGTGAAAATCTTGTAAAGACTTACAGAAAACGTTTGACCTGTGTCATTGCCAACAAAGGGTATATAACAAAGTATTGAGAAACTTTTGTTATTGACCAAATACTTATTTTCCACCATAATTTGCAAATAAATTCATTAAAAATCCTACAATCTGATTTTCTGGAAAATGTTCTCATTTTGTCTGTCATGGTTGACGTGTACCTATGATGAAAATTACAGGCCTCTCTCATCTTTTTAAGTGGGAGAACTTGCACAATTGGTGGCTGACTAAATACTTTTTTCCCCCCACTGTACCAACCACCCCACCTCTCTCTCACATCTCTTTATCAAAGCTGGGAGGATGTAATAAATAAAGCCGCCCTCGCCGTAACGTTAACATAACTGCAGGAAAGCAGTGCTCGGCAGGCAGGGGCAAAGGACACGGTCTACCGATGTCCTAGCTAGCTAGCGGTGTTGCCCCCGCCCCTTCTTCTTCTGTGGGGTTAATCGGCGGTTGGCATCCATTACCTACTGGTCGCCCCCACCTCCCGCCTGTTTACCAGAGTCCTAACTTAAATATGGACCAATAGAAGTATGAAAAGGAGTTCCTGCAGATGCAGAAATGCCCATTATTTGTTAAAATATATATTTTTGCCTTTATTTAACCATGCAAGGCAGTTAAGAACAAACTCTTATTTACAATGACGGCCTGGCAAGAAGCAAAAGGCCTCCTGTGGGGAGGGGGGCTGGGATTAAAGGAATGCCCTGAATTGCGGTCCGCAATCACACCGGTCCGCAATCACACCCTTCTCGCAATTTCAGGTGAAAATTCAAGAAAACATGTCGTCTCAAATATAATTAAATTATCAATACATTTCAGCTGTTTAAAAAACAAAATCGCTCTGCTATTAGTATTTTTATGGTATGAATGTTGGGCTCAAAGAGACGATTCTGTTTACACTGCCCTTCTTAGAGGGGGGGGCAACTGTCGGGCACGTGTCGCGCACTACCTCGGGAGGTAGCGTTGTTCGAGACGTGAGAATTACGCAAGTTTACATTACAGTAATGTCTTTCGAGAATCGATACCTCTCCAGAATCTCTCGAAATTCTCAATGAGAATAGACCTCAAGATACAAACACACAACACACACACACAATCTAAATGGAGAAGAGAAGGCCTAAGTAGCTTCATGGCCGTCTATTTTGGGATGTTGATGATGTCCAAATCACTAAATAATAGAGGGAGGAAATGGGAAAAATAAGGAGTCCAAATTGCAGCGGAAAGGGAAAGATAAAAGAGCCTGTGTGTACAGACAGCCCTAGTCTCCACGCTCCAGCCAACCCAGACCACTGTATTTCACTGTCTAGTGAAACTGAAGCCTTTCCCCTGCCTGGCTGGCTCTGTCTGTGACAACTTTTGGAAAATCACTGGTCTTAACCTGACTGAGCTGGTAAAACTTTTAAAAGACATGCTCTGGAACTTTGGCGACTATTTTTTTTTTTAAACCTCCCACTCCCTGGATGCGTCACTGTGTAGTTCATACATGCATAATCTATGAGCAGAATTACGGTCTTACCGCAATGAGCCACGAAATCCATAGTTTGAAAACGACTGCTTTTCTGGAAGCTGTGCTGCGCCATTTTCCCCCAAATGGGTCAGCCCCCTAGCAATTCAAGTTTTAGCCAATGAGCGTCAGCCCCTCGCCATTTGAGTGATAGCTAGCAAGATGCACACACAGCAGAGCGAGAGCAATGACGTGGTGCACATATCTGCACACGCGTGACGTAGTACGCAATTTTCGGGGACCACTTTTGGCTCGTGAGCACTACTTTCAGAACTACCGGCTAAAAAGAATAGAAAAGTACCGGAGAATATCTTTAAGACAGGAGGTAGGCCTGGCTGCACACCAGAATCCTCACCTTGACAGGAGCCTCAGTGTTACCTGTGTTGTTATCTAACAGGATGACTTGATAACTTGCTTGAGAAATATATAACAAGAGTATAAACTCAAATCGCTGGCATAGGACTTAGCTGAGGAGGGGAGGAGAAGAAAGAGGAGGGGGAGAAAGAAGAGGAGGGGGGGGGAGAAAGAAGAGGAGGGGGGAGAAAGAAGAGGAGGGGAGGGGAGGAGTGGGGGGAGGGGAGGGGAGGAGGGAGGAGAAAGAGGAGGAGGAGGGAGAAAGAAGATGATGGGGAGGGGAGGAGGGGGAGAAAGAAGAGGAGGGGGGAGAAAGAAGAGGAGGGGGAGGAGAAAGAAGAGGGGGGGGGGGGGGGAGGAGAGGAGAGCTAGGACAGACAGGAAAAGGAAGAAATACACAGTAATGTGGGGAGAGAGGAGCATACGGTAATCCAAACTGTTATTGTCTAGCTTTGGCATCAATCACTCAGAGACAAAGCCAGGCTGCTTTCAGACAGATTGAGTTTAAATAATAATAAATATGACATCCACAGCCCTTGAGCTCTCTCTGTGCCATTACTACTCTCATTCACGGCTCCTCATCTCCCAGCCTTGGCAAACATACAGATGAACTTGATAACGACCATCCTAATACAACCCCAGTTGTAATGACATATCATTGTTCAGTTCATTCTGATCAAGTCAGTAGCCTACACTTACATCCTCCTGTATCGGTCTTCATGCTAGAACCATTGCACAGTATTCCCTCCAAGCACCAAAGGCTTCAGTGAGAGTGCTACAGCAGGCTAGATGTGGCTAAAGGCCTGAGGACAATCCCTGACACAAGTAATTGTTTGTTAAAAGAACACGGAAGGGCAGGAAAACAGAAAGGCAGCGGGTAACAGCCGGACGATTTCCTTCCTTTGTTTACAGGGACGAAGTGTGTGTGTGTGTGTTCGTTTGGATGTGTTGGTGTGTGTCGGTGTGCGTATGTCCTGAGACGAAACTTCCCTCCACACCAACCTCCCGCTCTCTTTTTCTAATATGATTGTGATCTCCCAGCGGTATTGTTGTCTGAGCTGAGTCTGATGAGGTACTTATGGCAACTCAACTGAAACAAAAACAACACCATTTCATATTTTTGTGTTTGCCATTCAATAGATAAAGCAATTACTTGTAATTCCAATAACATTTAATTTTCTCCTCAGGGGAGTTGGAAAATTAACGCTGCAGATGAGCAGAAAATTGCCTTCAGGAACTAATTATTTCTTATAAGTGACATTATTATACTGTATTAGCTGATAATCAGCCCGCTCCTCCGCACACTACACTGGCTTCTAGTCGAAGCTCGCATTCATTACAAGACCATGGTACTTGCCTACGGAGCAGTAAGAGGAACTGCCCCTCCTTACCTTGAGGCTATGCTGGCACCATCCCTACGGTGAAGCATGGTGGTGGCAGCATCATGCTGTGGGATGTTTTTCAGCGGCAGGGACTGGGAGACTAGTCAGGATCGAGGGAAAGATGAATAGAGCAAAGTACAGAGAGATCCTTGATGAAAACCTGCTCCAGAGCGCTCAGGACATCAGACTGGGGCGAAGGTTCACCTTCCAACAGGACAACGACCCTAAGCACACAGCCAAGACAACACAGGAGTGGCTTCGGGACAAGTCTCTGAATGTCCTTGATTTGAACCCGATCGAACATCTCTGGATAGACCTGAAAATAGCTGTGCAGCAACGCTCTCCATCCAACCTGACAGAGCTTGAGAGGATCTGCAGAGAAGAATGGGAGAAACTCCCCAAATACAGGTGTGCCAAGCTTGCAGCGTCATACCCAAGAAGACTTGAGGCTGTAATCCAATGGCACGTTGTGTTTGCTAATCCAAGTTTATCATTTTAAAAGGCTAATTGACAAACACATTAGAGTGTCTAGTTTGAGAAACAGATGCCTCACAGGTCCTCAACTGGCAGCTTCATTAAATAGTACCCGCAAAACACCAGTCTCAACGTCAACAGTGAAGAGGCGACTCCGGGATGCTGACACAGGCAGAGTTGCAAAGGAAAAATCCAGTGTCTGTGTTCTTTTGCCCATCTTACATTTACATTTTACATTTTAGTCATTTAGCAGACGCTCTTATCCAGAGCGACTTACAGGAGCAATTAGGGTTAAGTGCCTTGCTCAAGGGCACATTAACGTCATTTAGCAGACGCTCTTAGCCAGAGCGACTCACAAATTGGTGCGTTCACCCTATAGCCAGTGGGATAACCACTTTACAATTTGGGGGGGGGGGGGGGGGGGGGGGTTAGAAGGAATACTTTATCCTATCCCAGGTATTCCTTAAAGAGGTGGGGTTTCAAATGTCTCCGGAAGGTGGTGAGTGACTCCGCTGTCCTGGCGTCGTGAGGGAGCTTGTTCCACCATTGGGGTGCCAGAGCAGCGAACAGTTTTGACTGGACTGAGCGGGAGCTATGCTTCCGCAGAGGAAGGGGAGCCAGCAGGCCAGAGGTGGATGAACGCAATGCCCTCGTTTGGGTGTAGGGACTGATCAGAGCCCAAAGGTACAGAGGTGCCGTTCCCCTCACTGCTCCATAGGCAAGCACGATGGTCTTGTAGCGGATGCGAGCTTCAACTGGAAGCCAGTGGAGTGTGCGGAGGAGGGGGGTGACGTGAGAGAACTTGGGAAGGTTGAACACCAGACGGGCTGCGGCATTCTGGATGAGTTGTAGGGGTTTAATGGCACAGGCAGGGAGGCCAGCCAACAGCGAGTTGCAGTAGTCCAGGCGGGAGATGACAAGTGCCTGGATTAGGACCTGTGCCGCTTCCTGTGTAAGGCAGGGTCGTACTCTCCGAATGTTGTAGAGCATGAACCTGCAGGAGCGGGTCACCGCCTTGATGTTGGCGGAGAACGACAGGGTGTTGTCCAGGGTCACGCCTAGGCTCTTCGCACTCTGGGAGGAGGACACAGCGGAGTTGTCAACCGTGATGGCGAGATCATGGAACGGGCAGTACTTCCCCGGGAGGAAGAGCAGCTCCGTCTTGCCAGGGTTCAGCTTGAGGTGGTGATCCGTCATCCATACGGCAATTGTGGGTCTTAATCTTTTATTTTTTTATCTTTTATTTTTATTGGCCAGTCTGAGATATGGCTTTTTCTTTGCATCTCTGCCTAGAAGGTCAACATCCCGGAGTCGCCTCTTCACTGTTGACGTTGAGACGGGTGTTTTGCGGGTACTATTTAATGAAGCTGCCAGTTGAGGACCTGTGAGGCGCCTGTTTCTCAAACTAGACACTAATGTATTTGTCCTCTTGCTCAGTTGTGCACCGGGGCCTCCCACTCCTCTTACTATGCTGGTTAGAGCCAGTTTGCGCTGTTCTGTTAAGGGAGTAGTACACAGATCTTCAGTTTCTTGCCAATTTCTCGCATGGAATAGCCTTCATTTCTCAGAACCAGAATAGACTGACGAGTTTCAGAAGAAAGTTATTTGTTTCTTGCCATTTTCAGCCTGTAATCGAACCCACAATTGCTGATGCTCCAGATACACAACTAGTCTCAAGAAGACCAGTTTTATTGCTTCTTTAAAATCAGCACAACAGTTTTCAGCTGTGCTAACATAGTTGCAAAAAGGGTTTTCTAATGATCAATTAGCCTTTTAAAATTAAAAACTTGGATTAGCAAACACAACGTGGCATTGGAACACAGGACTGATTGTTGCTGATAATGGGCCTCTGTACGCCTATGTAGATATTCCATTTTTTTTATTATCAGCCGTTTCCAGCTACAATAGCCATTTACAACATTAACAATGTCTACACTGTATTTCTGATCAATTTGATGTTATTTTAATGGACAAAAAAATTGCTTTTCTTTTGGAAACAAGGACATTTCTAAGTGACCCCAAGCTTTTGAACGGTAGTGTATGTAAAGGTGATTTCCGTTTTTTATGTTTAATAAATTTGCAAAAAATGTCTAAAAACCTGTTTTTGCTTTGTCATGATGAGGTATTGTGTGTAGATTAATGAGGGGGCGGGGGGGGGGGACAATGTAATTTATTTTAGAATAAGGCTGTAACATAACAAAAATTTGGAAAAAATCAAGGGGTCTGAATACTTTCCAGATGCAGTGTACACAGTCATTGAACACTGGTCACTTTAATAATGTTTACATACTGTTTCACCCACTGTATGTGTAAGTACCTTCAGAAAGTATTCACGCCCTTTGACCTTTTCCACATTTTGTTGTATTACAGCCCGAATTAAAAATTGATTAAATTGAGATTTTTTTTTGTCACTGGGCTACCCCATAACGTCAAAGTGGATTTTTTTCTTTATTTTTTTATTAATAATTACAAATGAAAATACATTTCTTTAGTCAACCCCTTTGTTAGGGCAAGCCAAAATAAGTTCAGGAGTAAAAATGTGCTTAACACGTCACATAAGTTGCATGGGACTCACTCTGTGTTCAATAATAGTGTTTAACATGATTTTTACTACCTCATCTCTGTACCCCACACATACAGATAATTGTAAGGTCCCTCAGTTGAGCAGTGAGTTTCAAACACAGATTCAACCACAAAAGACCAAGGAGGTTTTCCAATGCCTCCCAAAAGAAGGGCAGCTATTGGTAGCAGACATTGAATATCCCTTTGAGCATGGTGAAGTTATTAATTACACTTTGGATGGCGTATCAATACACCCAGTCACTACAAAAGATACAGGCACCGTTCCTAACTCAGTTGCCAGAGAGGAAGGAAACCGCTCAGGGATTTCCCCACGGGGCCAATGGGGACTTTGAAACAGTTACGGAGTTTAATGGCTGTGATAGGAGAAAACTGAGGATGTGGGTGTGAATAAAGTGATGGAATAGTTCTTTGTCAAATCTGTGACTATTTAAAAATAGGGAGAAGTAAACAGTTACCTGTGTGAAACATGCAGAGACTCAACCAGGGACACTACATAAAGGCCAGAAGATATACATGACATGTATCTGCAGTAGGCCTACATGTCTCCCTTGTGTTTATGTAGAGGATAGCTGAGTGCTTCGCTTCCTGAGACCTACAAGTACTGTCGTCATGGATACAGAAATGGCCTTGGCTTTTCTGGGTCGGGTGATATTGACGGTGCTCCTCAAGTACTTTGTGTTACGTGCTGAGGGTTGTGAGTTTATATGTCGTGTTCACGGGCATGATTTCCACTCGGTCACAGTCAGACAGTCAATACCACCGACCCAGAAAAGCCAAGGCCATTTCTGTATCCATGACGACAGACAAGACGACAGTCAGACAGAAGACTTAGCCAGGACCACTACTCTATAGTATGGGTGAGTGACTGTGGCTGTAGGTGCAACTCCCATATGTGCCTCCATCACTAAGCCCCCTGGGTTAGAGACTAAACAACTAGTTAAGAACAGAGACTAAACAACTCGTTTTAGGCTGGGTTTCTGTACAAGCAGTTAGGCTGGGTTTCTGTATAGCACTTTGTGACATCTGCTGATGTAAAAAAAAGAGGGCTTTATAAATACATTTCATTGATTGTTAAGAACAGAGACTAAACAGCTAGTTAAGAACATCTGCATTATTCTACAGTATGTCATAGTGGAGAGAGAGAGAGTGACTATGAATGTATATGTTTCCCCTCTATCTCCAGGAGAACTGAGTGACCGTGTTGTGCATCTCCAGGAGAACTGAGTGACTGTGTTGTGCATCTCCAGGAGAACTGAGTGACTGTGTTGTGCATCTCCAGGAGAACTGAGTGACCGTGTTGTGCATCTCCAGGAGAACTGAGTGACTGTGTTGTGCATCTCCAGGAGAACTGAGTGACTGTGTTGTGCATCTCCAGGAGAACTGAGTGACTGTGTTGTGCATCTCCAGGAGAACTGAGTGACTGTGTTGTGCATCTCCAGGAGAACTGAGTGACTGTGTTGTGCATCTCCAGGAGAACTGAGTGACTGTGTTGTGCATCTCCAGGAGAACTGAGTGACTGTGTTGTGCATCTCCAGGAGAACTGAATGACTGTGTTGTGCATCTCCAGGAGAACTGAGTGACTGTGTTGTGCATCTCCAGGAGAACTGAGTGACTGTGTTGTGCATCTCCAGGAGAACTGAGTGACTGTGTTGTGCATCTCCAGGAGAACTGAGTGACTGTGTTGTGCATCTCCAGGAGAACTGAGTGACTGTGTTGTGCATCTCCAGGAGAACTGAGTGACTCAATCAATCAATCAATTTTATTTTATATAGCCCTTCGTACATCAGCTAATATCTCGAAGTGCTGTACAGAAACCCAGCCTAAAACCCCAAACAGCTAGTAATGCAGGTGTAGAAGCACGGTGGCTAGGAAAAACTCCCTAGAAAGGCCAAAACCTAGGAAGAAACCTAGAGAGGAACCAGGCTATGAGGGGTGGCCAGTCCTCTTCTGGCTGTGCCGGGTGGAGATTATAACAGAGCCATGCCAAGATGTTCAAAAATGTTCATAAGTGACAAGCATGGTCAAATAATAATCAGGAATAAATCTCAGTTGGCTTTTCATAGCCGATCATTAAGAGTTGAAAACAGCAGGTCTGGGACAGGTAGGGGACTGTGTTGTGCATCTCCAGGAGAACTGAGTGACTGTGTTGTGCATCTCCAGGAGAACTGAGTGACTGTGTTGTGCATCTCCAGGAGAACTGAGTGACTGTGTTGTGCATCTCCAGGAGAACTGAGTGACTGTGTTGTGCATCTCCAGGAGAACTGAGTGACTGTGTTGTGCATCTCCAGGAGAACTGAGTGACTGTGTTGTGCATCTCCAGGAGAACTGAGTGACTGTGTTGTGCATCTCCAGGAGAACTGAGTGACTGTGTTGTGCATCTCCAGGAGAACTGAGTGACTGTGTTGTGCATCTCCAGGAGAACTGAGTGACTGTGTTGTGCATCTCCAGGAGAACTGAGTGACTGTGTTGTGCATCTCCAGGAGAACTGAGTGACTGTGTTGTGCATCTCCAGGAGAACTGAGTGACTGTGTTGTGCATCTCCAGGAGAACTGAGTGACTGTGTTGTGCATCTCCAGGAGAACTGAGTGACTGTGTTGTGCATCTCCAGGAGAACTGAGTGACTGTGTTGTGCATCTCCAGGAGAACTGAGTGACTGTGTTGTGCATCTCCAGGAGAACTGAGTGACTGTGTTGTGCATCTACAGGAGAACTGAGTGACTGTTTTGTGCATCTCCAGGAGAACTGAGTGACCGTTTTGTGCATCTCTAATATCTGTCTCTCTCACTAAGCCTCTGTGTCAAAGACTTAAGACAGACGGATCACAGTGGCAGATGTCCTCAGCTCCATCCCTGCTAAAACCTTAACACTGGGGAGTTGCCTACTTACCAAAGCATTTACACTCAGGAGGCAGGGAGGGATGAGAGCGGGAGAGAGAAAGATGTGGATGGGGCTAACCTTTACCCCCCCCCCCCCACACACACACACACACACACAAAGCCTGCTCTGCTCGGTCTCCTTGTGTGTGATTAGTATTTCAGCTCTGAGATCAGACTGTGGTGTGTGTCTAATGCTATTTGATGAAATAAAAAAAAAGCATCATCCTGTTCTTATGAGTCCAACAAATGTGTGCTTAAACGTATCCATAAGGGCATCTCTGTCGGTGTTTACACAGGCAGCTCAATCTGGTGACCAATCACATCAGATCTTTTCAAATCAGATCTTTTTCAGAGATTGTGCAAAATACAAATTTTCAGAATTGGGCTGCCTGTGTAAACAGCCTCTGTTTCTTTTTATATGTTACATCAGTGGGTGTGTTCATGTGTTCAAGTGTGTAGGCTGGCATGTGAGAATGCATGTGTGCATGCATCATGTGTGAGGGATGGGAAGAGTGAGGAGAGAGAGGGAATGTGAGGGATGGGAAGAGTGAGGAGAGGGAGGGAACGTGAGGGATGGGAAGAGTGAGGAGAGAGAGGGAACGTGAGGGATGGGAAGAGTGAGGAGAGAGAGGGAACGTGAGGGATGGGAAGAGTGAGGAGAGAGGGAATGTGAGGGATGGGAAGAGTGAGGAGAGAGAGGGAACGTGAGAGGAGGAGAGAGACGGAACGTGAGGGATGGGAAGAGTGAGGAGAGAGAGAGAATGTGAGGGGAGGAGAGAGTGAGGAGAGAGATGGAACGTGAGGTGAGGAGAGAGATGGAACGTGAGGGGAAGGGAAGAGTGAGGAGAGAAAGAGGATCTCAGAGGACTGAGCTGAAGCATCTCAGCAGGCAGGAAAATATATATTACTGTACTTTTCTAAGTGATCCACATTCATTGGATTGTATAGAGGATTACAGTAAACACAATAGAACAAAGACAGATGGGCCAATGGATTGTGATAGGGGATGACAGTAAACAGAATAGAACAAATACAGAGATGGGTCAATGGATTGATTGCCAAGGCAATATGAAAGACAGAGTGAGAGCATGCAATCATTCAGTGCATTGTGCTGCAATAAGCAAGTAATCAAGAAACCAATATTACCTAAAACGTGAAAGCGCTATAGATTATCTTAATGAACAAATAGTTAATTAGGAATGATTACCTTCACAATAGCGTGCCAGTTTGATTGAGCTGTCATGTTGCATGGGTAATCATCAATGAATGCAGTTAAAAGAAATACAGTATCTCCATTCAGTCCACATGCACGCTACTTATTATGGATTCAACAAAGGTAGAATCTTTATCCAGTCAATGCTTGCACAAAGCCAATGATTCATTCACCATGATGAAGAATGAGCAAATGCACACCTTTTCTGTATATTTGGGAAATAAATGATACTGACCTTTGACCTATGCACCTCTCCATCCTAGTCCTCTCCTACGACCCACAGTACCTTCCTGTTCTAGTGTGTGCGCGTACTACTGACCTTTGACCTATGCACCTCTCCATCGTCGTCCTCTCCTCCGACCCCCAGTATCTTCCTGGTCTTCAGCCTGCTCACCAGATCTGACTGACTGTGTTTCTTCATCAGAGGAGGATGTGGCTTAGAGGCCATGGCCCAATAACCTGGAGCGAGAGAGCGAGACAGACTTTAGAGGCCATGGCCCAATAACCTGGAGCGAGAGAGCAAGACACACTTTAGAGGCCATCGCCCAATAACCTGGAGCGAGAGAGACACACTTTTAGCAATTATGGAGTTAATATAAAGCTCTTGGCTTGCATGGTCCTTCGACGCGGAACAATCCTGTGAAAAATCAACAAGAAAGAAGGGAGATAGAAAGAGAATGAGGGGAAAAATAGAAAGAGAATGAGGGGAGAGATAGAGAGAGAATGCGCAGAGCGAGGGAGGAGATATACAGTATGTTACATCCATACTGTATTAATAACACTACCGTAGTAACCCATTACATCCATACTGTATTAATAACACTACTGTAGTAACCCATTACATCCATACTGTATTAATAACACTACCGTAGTAACCCATTACATCCATACTGTATTAATAACACTACTGTAGTAACCCATTACATCCATACTGTATTAATACTGTAGTAACCATTACATTTATACTGTTCCAATAACACTATCATAGGGGGAGAGTACAGTATCTTATGCAACACCACTATTATGTAACATTACGTAGGACTGAGATGAGGACATGCAAACACAGGGTAACCTACAGTAGAGCTCATACACTGCAGATCCAGGCAGTCCCAACCCAGCACACTGCAGATCCAGGCAGTCCCAACCCAGCACACTGCAGATCCAGGCAGTCCCAACCCAGCACACTACAGATCCAGGCAGTCCCAACCCAGCACACTACAGATCCAGGCAGTCCCAACCCAGCACACTGCAGATCCAGGCAGTCAAATCACATTTTATTTGTCACATGCGCCGAATACAACAGGTGTAGACCTTACAGTGAAATGCTTACTTACAAGCCCTCAACACTTATTTTTCTTAACTGCATTGTTGGTTAAGTAAAAAAAAAAATATATATAAAAAAAAATAATTAAAGAGCAGCAGTAAAATAAACAGTAGCGAGGCAATATACAGGGGGTACCGGTACAGAGTCAATGTGAGGGGGCACAGGTTAGTCGAGGTAATTGATGTAATATGTACATGTTGGTAGAGGTAAAGTGACTATGCATAGATAATAAACAGAGAGTAGCAGCAGTGTAAAAAGAGGGGGTGGGGGGGACAATGCAAATAGTCCGGGTAGCCATTTGATTAGCTGTTCAGGAGTCTTATGGGTTGGGGGTAGAATCTGTTAAGAAGCCTTTTGGACCTAGACTTGACGCTCCAGTACCGCTTGCCGTGCCGTAGCAGAGAGAACAGTCTATGACTAGGGTGGCTGGAGTCTGACAATTTTTAGGGCCTTCCTCTGACACCGCCTGGTATAGAGGTCCTGGATGGCAGGAAGCTTGGCCCCAGTGATGTACTGGGCCGTACGCACTACCCTCTGTAGTGCCTTGCGGTCGGAGGCCGGGCAGTTGCCATACCAGGCGGTGATGCAACCAGTCAGGATGCGCTCGATGGTGCAGCTGTATAACTTTTGAGGATCTGAAGTCCCATGCCAAATCTTTTCAGTCTCCTGAGGGGGAATAGGCTTTGTCGTGCCCTCTTCACGACTGTCTTGGTGTGTTTGGACCATGATAGTTTGTTGGTGATGTGGACACGAAGGAACTTGAAGCTCTCAACCTGCTCCACTACAGCCCCGTCAATGAGAATGGGGGCGTGCTTGGTCCTCCTTTTCATGTAGTCCACAATCATCTCCTTTGGCTTGATCACGTTGAGGGAGAGGTTGTTATCCTGGCACCACATGGCCAGGTCTCTGACCTCCTCCCTATAGGCTGTCTCATCGTTGTCGGTGATCAGGCCTACCACTGTAGTGTCGTCGGCAAACTTAATGATGGTGTTGGAGTCGTGCTTGGCCATGCAGTCATGGGTGAATAGGGAGTACAGGATGGGACTGAGCACTCACCCCTGAGGGGCCCCCGTGTTGAGGATCATCGTGGCAGATGATCCTCAACCCATGGGGCGGTGCGCACAATTGGCCCAGCGTCGTCCAGGGTAGGGGAGGGAATGGCCGGCAGGGGATGTAGCTCAGTTGGTAGAGCATGGCGTTTGCAACGCCAGGGTTGTGGGTTCGATAAAAAAATAATGTATGCACTAACTGTAAGTCGCTCTGGATAAGAGCGTCTGCTAAATGACTAAAATGTAAATGTAAATGTAAATGTGTTGTTACCTACCCTTACCACCTGGCGGCGGCCCGTCAGGAAGTCCAGGATCCAGTTGCAGAGGGAGGTGTTTAGTCCCAGGGTCCTTAGCTTAGTGATGAGCTTTGAGAGCCCTATGGTGTTGAACGCTGAGCTGTAGTCAATGAATCGCATTCTCACGTAGGTGTTCCTTTTGTCCAGGTGGGAAAGGGCAGTGTGGACTGCAATAGAGATTGCATCATCTGTGGATCTGTTGGGGCAGTATGCAAATTGGAGTGGGTCTAGGGTTTCTGGGATAATGGTGTTGATGTGAGCCATGACCAGCCTTTCAAAGCACTTCATGGCTACAGACGTATGTGCTACGGGTCGGTAGTCATTTAGGCAGGTTACCTTAGTGTTCTTGGGCACAGGGACTGTTGTGGCTATGGAGAGTGTGATCACGCAGTTGTCCGGAACAGCTGATCCTCTCATGCATGCTTCAGTGTTGCTTGCCTCGAAGCGAGCATAGAAGTAATTTAGGTCGTCTGGTAGGCTCGTGTGACTGGGCAACTCGCTGCTGTGCTTCCCTTTGTAGTCTGTAATAGTTTGCAAGCCATGCCACATCCGACGAGCGTCGGAGCCGATGTAGTACGATTCAATCTTAGTCCTGTATTGACGCTTTGCCTGTTTGATGGTTCGTCGAAGGGCATAGCAGGATTTCTTATAAGCATGTTGCCTGTAATCCATGGCTTCTGGTTGGGGTATGTACGCACGGTCACTGTGGGGACGACGTCATCGATGCACTTATTGATGAAGCCAGTGACTGATATGGTGTACTCCTCGATGCCATCGGAAGAATCCCGGAACATATTCCAGTCTGTGCTAGCAAAACAGCATCTGCATCATCTGACCACTTCTGTATTGAGCGAGTCACTGGTGCTTCCTGCTTTAGTTTTTTTGCTTGTAAGCAGGAATCAGGAGGTTTAGAATTATGTTCAGATTTGCCAAAAATGGAGGGTGAGGGAGAGCTTTGTACGCGTCTCTGTGTGTGGAGTAAAGGTGGTCTCGAGTCCCGACCCTGTACATACAGGCAGTACCGACCCTGTACATACAGGCAGTACCGACCCTGTACATACAGGCAGTACCGACCCTGTACATACAGGCAGTACAGATCCTGTACATACAGGCAGTCCCGACCCTGTACATACAGGCAGTCCCGACCCTGTACATACAGGCAGTCCCGACCCTGTACATACAGGCAGTCCCGACCCTGTACATACAGGCAGTACCGACCCTGTACATACAGGCAGTACCGACCCTGTACATACAGGCAGTACCGATCCTGTACATACAGGCAGTCCCGACCCTGTACATACAGGCAGTACCGACCCTGTACATACAGGCAGTACCGACCCTGTACATACAGGCAGTACCGACCCTGTACACTGCAGATACAAGCAGTCCCCTGTATCGATGAGTTTTCAGTCTGTGGCTACAGTGCAGACCTGGGTTCAAGTAGTATTTTTAATATTTCAAATAGTTTGAGGGTTCGCTTTAGCCTGCTTGGAGTGCCAGATGGGCGGGGGTTGGGACTTTTGTGACTATTTCTTTGCAACAGGCAAGCTCAAATCAATCCCAGCTAAAGTATTTTAATTGATTAAAAATAGTAGTTGAAGTTGAACCCAGGTCTACAGCTTGACCTGAAGCCTGACTTGTCCTGTGGGGCTGCTGAGGAACCAATACTCAGTATATACACAGTGCATTCGGGAAAAGTAGTAGATACTGTACATCTACAGAAATAAGACGGATCGTGCTTCTGTTGTCTTTTTGAGTGTTTGTTTAATGGCGTACTGATTCCGTGAGCGTCAAGCCTCACGCAACGGCAAAAAATTTCGGATAAAGCAATTTTCACAGGATCGGCTGTTTTGAATATTTGCTAGGCTGTAATAAAGGCTTTAAATGTTTTCTTCTTTGTTAGAACAGAATGGTATTACATATAATTTATTTAGTGTTGTTTACAGCACCTCACAGCACCTGTGTCACACATAATATGCACACCGCTCTCGCTCCTATACCCTCCTTTATCTAGATCTCCTTCTTATTGTTATTACAATTATTATGATCATAACAATAAGTAAATGTCATTATCGTTAGTAGGCTTTGAATAGTAGCCTTGTATCACCACCATCAAGCTGTAGGCATAGGAGCGCATCCTGTTTAGTCTTAATACCGTAACTTACTTAGGCCTATATTTCAATATATAGGCTACAGTATCAATCATTCATTCGTTCATGCAATCACACAGCATACGAGACATTACATGTTATGAAATGTAATCAAGCATTTTAGGTTTAAAATTAAACAACAAAAGGGAGCTTTGAATAATTAGCCTAAACAATAAATAAACTGCAATTCACGAATGCATGAAACTGCTTTTAGTCTGCTGTAATAAAGGCTTTATATATAGATAATATTTTTCTTTAGAACAGACTTTGGTACACTTATTTATTTAGTGTTGTTTACACTGTTCCAAATGGTCAGAAAAATATATAATATTGTAATCTAACAGCAACTGTTTGGCAAACATAATACTCACGCAACGCTTGCGCCTATACCCTCCTTTTTCTTGATCTCCAGTAGTTTCCACAACTAAGTCAAATGTCTTCCACAGAACTGACTTCCCCTTTCCCTCCTGAGCAACCAGTAAACGTTCGCCCGTTTCGAGTTTCTTTTTCACATCCTCTGCACCCATTTTGCGGTGACGTGTTACTGTGTTCGGAGTTTGTTATAACCAATTTATTGATTATGATAGGCTATAGATCAGGCCCTATTGGTCACATGCATGCGATGTTGATATGTTTTACGTAAAGAGAGCAATGGTTGAGGGAATATACGGGATGTTTTACGTAAACAAATTTGGGATTTCGGTAACAGAACGTTTCAGTCAGAAACAAGTAAGAAACTAAATGGCTGAAAGGATGTTGCAGATTCACCACGGACAGCGCAATAATCTCTTGCTGTGCTGTGGTGCCTTTTGGCTGCAGTAGGGAGGAGAGAGAGACAACGTGCACCAGTCACACAGGCACTCACTGACGTTTATTTTTTTTTAAACAGTGTGACCATCGTGCTCTTCCTTGAGTCATTTGTGTGTCTTAATTATTTAATCAAACAGTGTACTTAAAGCATCAGACAAGCTCAGTGCATGTGTAGTCAATTTTATTCAAACACATAGGGTGTTTCTGTCTATATATGGAAAAATAAGTTTAAAACATTTCAACCAACCGATTGGTCGAAAGTACAGGACGCCTCTCGGTCGACCAAGATTTTATTCTAGTAGGACACACACACACACACACACACACACACACACACACAGGTGTGGTGGCAGGCTCAGTGGAGCCTCTCTCTGGAGGCAGAATGGTCTCTCTGTCTAGCTCGATCAGGTTCCACTGACAACACGAGAGGTGCTGGGGACAGAGAGACTGACTGGGCCCAGGGGTGGTCCTCAGGGGTGTGTCCGTGTGCGCGCATGTGCTTGTGTCAGACCGCTCCACTTATGCCAGCCTGCAGACAACGACATGGATGGTGTGACTGTGTGTGTGTGTGTGTGTGTAAGTATCCTGAAGCATAGTCCTCACTCCACACACCTGACAGGTTAACCTGCATCACTTGAAAGTAATCAGCCTCAACTCCTTCCGACTGAGGGTCTGACAGTATATTGCCCACAGCAACTCACTTCTCTTCCCCCCCCCCAATATCCGTAGCCTGGGTAATAGTCTGTATGTGCTAACATTCCACTCCTTGCCACTCCTTGATATGCAACAATTGTTTTGGCATATGACACAAATTACGGAGTGGAATGTTAAGCACAAAACAGGTCTGGAACAACCTCCACTCATTCATCACAGTGTCGTCATATGCAGTAGCTCTAACTACGAAGCCTCCACACAACAATATTCTATACACAATAATTAGTAGTCTGTCAGACTAAATGGT
Organism: Coregonus lavaretus; assembly: GCF_964263955.1. Classification (NCBI taxonomy): domain Eukaryota; kingdom Metazoa; phylum Chordata; class Actinopteri; order Salmoniformes; family Salmonidae; genus Coregonus; species Coregonus lavaretus. The sequence goes on from NC_139996.1 coordinate 5,749,355, forward strand.
GGATTTATACCTCAGACTGAATTAATTTCACAGTCACGTATTCTGATTCTGAGCAGTCTGGCCTTAAGTGGTATCCTGCCGAATCTGGATTTCTTGACCTGCTACCACACTAGTATTTTCACCATCTACTGCTCTGAATGTCTAGTTGGGTCAAGTGGGGAACATTCCGAGGGGTCGGATCCTGGGTGCTGTCTTCACACGTCTATCCCCAATTTGGCCAAATTATATCAATCCAGACTTAGAATTAGAGAACAGTTTGCCCAACATGCTAATATAACCCCTATGGATCAAACATGACTCAATAAAATAAATTGATCAATCCTTAAAGATCGCCTTCCATAATCTATATCACATCTGGATTATATCACTCACACCATTTCCATGTAAAAGGACCCATGAGCACCAACATGTGAAAGCTAAGAGTCTATATTTTTGGGGAAATGAAGGCAAAGATACGTGTTTCAACCATTTTCCATCCTAAAAATTAAGAATAAGCAAAGGCTTTGATATCTGGTTACACAGATGAAAAAAAAAAGAAGGTATAAGAGATAGATCAACACACATAAATGTTGAAGTAAAGGCACTGTCAACTAATATCAACATTTATATTTCGTTTTGCAGAAATTATTTGCCTTCTGTAAGTTTAAGAAAAATTGCCTAGTATCTGGCCATTCTGTTACCAAAAACCCACATATCTTTAAGATATTTGTCTAATTTCTCTCCCTCATGGGGGAGGATTATGAAAGTTCACAGAAGTAACAAGTAAAAAGGTAGGGATAACAAATTTTGTTTTTGACTTAAGTGATTAAAACGTGTCACTCTGTTACCAAAAAAAATCGGTAACACTGACCGGAAAATCTGTAACAGAATGACTGCAATTCAATTGTCACAAACCACAGTTGCATTAGAGCACAGTACAGTACCACGCAGTAAAAGAAAAGTAAAAGTAGAGTTCAGTACAGTACACTACAGTATAGCACACGAGCAGAGTACAGTATAATATACTTTACCCGACTTTACTGTACTCTACTGTGATGTTTGGTCCCAAACCCAACCGCAGTAACGCAAATGTTATTTATTTTAGGCATATGTGACGCAGCTCGCATGCCAGCCATGGTCCCAGCAATTTTGCCAAAATACGCAAAAATTACCGTAGAAATAGGTTAAATTACCAGAGATTCTTACATGGACCATTACAATAGGCTATCTGTATTTTCTGGGCTATATCAGCGAATAGGATAGGCATAGTTTGAAGAGAGCAGATTAGGAGAGAGAGCGGACTGTCTGCGCCTTCTCTTGGGCTACGTTTTTACATTTAGCCAAACTTTTAGGAGCGGGACGACTTTCAGACGGAGACATATGGCTGATCAAATATTAATTCCCGGGCAATGTAGTAAACTATAGCCTAACCATACTTAGTAAGTTAATTTCCTTGGAAAGATAACTGCCCCGAGCTTCTCCACCCATACGTAGGCTATAAGATGACTCTATTGAAGGTGATTTTAATACTATAGGTAGGCTAACTCATACAAGGCAGGAAGACTACCGTTTCCAAATAATCAGCCTAACAATATGTTCTGTCATTCTGTTACCAACCTTTGCATCTGCACTGTTGCTCAAGTAAATGTGTTTTATTAAAAATGTTCAGTGGCAATTGTTAATAGTAGTTAATAGACTTCTGCGTATAGGTAAATGGGTTTGTTAAACTATGCAACCAATGTTTCTTTTGCTTGGCATGCATTTTAAAGTGAAAACGTGAGTCTCAGCGTCACTCTGTTACCATGGAATTGCCCAGCTACAAAGGCTCTCCACTTCTGTCTGTCTGTCTGACTGCCTGTTGACGATGAATACTCGATGCAGAGAACAGGGTTATGGATGGCTGGCTGGCTGGCTGGCTGGCTGGCTGGCTGTTGACGATGAAGACACGATGCAGAGAACAGGGTTATGGATGGCTGGCTGGCTGGCTGTTGACGATGAAGACAATGCAGTGAACAGGGTTATGGATGGCTGGCTGACTGGCTGTTGACGATGAAGACACGATGCAGAGAACAGGGTTATGGATGGCTGGCTGGCTGGCTGTTGACGATGAAGACACGATGCAGAGAATAGGGTTATGGATGGATGGCTGGCGACGATGAAGACAATGCAGAGAACAGGGTTATGGATGGATGGCTGGCTGGCTGTTGACGATGAAGACACGATGCAGAGAACAGGGTTATGGATGGATGGCTGGCTGGCTGTTGACGATGAATACTCGATGCAGAGAACAGGGTTATGGATGGATGGATGGCTGGCTGGCTGGCTGGCGACGATGAATACTCGATGCAGAGAACAGGGTTATGGATGGATGGCTGGCTGGCTGTTGACGATGTATACTCGATGCAGAGAACAGGGTTATGGATGGATGGCTGGCTGGCTGTTGACGATGAAGACACGATGCAGAGAACAGGGTTATGGATGGCTGGCTGGCTGGCTGTTGACGATGAAGACACGATGCAGAGAACAGGGTTATGGATGGATGGCTGGCTGTTATCTGCCTGTTTATCTGTCTATTGTTTGGGGGCGGACCTCATTAGAATAATAACCAAACATTCAAAAGGAAGATATTACATACTACTTTTGACCAGGGCCCATAGTCCACTATTTAGGGAATAGGGTACCATTTGAGGTGGAGACAAAGTGGCTCAATGTTCTATTGAGGAGGTTAAACCCAAAGCATTGTGGGAGACATTGCGTATCAACCCAGTTCGATGGACACAGGGTACCCATCAGTGAAAGCAACGGAGCCAGGACAGAAAAGAGACAAGGAGAAAAAGGCTGCTGTGGAATGAGGAATGAATAGATGACTGAAAGAGAGTTAATCGACCACAGAGGAGTAAAGCACAGAGACAAACGTACTGAGCCAGAAGCTAGTAATCTAGCAGCCTGGCGGTGACAGAAATGATAATAGGCACATGCACAGAGGCTGGAGGCTGAGCAGAGCTGAAACAGGTGGGAACCCTACAGAGCAGAACAGGGTGCATTCCATGATATGACGTACAACAACAGCGTAAGGACATACACTGTGACTTACACCACAGGCATTCCTTGCTAAATACTGTAACACACACACACACACACACACACACACACACCAGTGGAGGCTGCTGAGGGGAGGACAGCTCATCATAATGTCTGGAACGGAGCAAATGGAATGGCATCAAACACCTGGAAACCATTTCTTTGATGTACTTGATACCATTCCACTCATTACCACGAGCCCGTCCTCCCCACTTAAGGTGCCACCAACCTCCAGTGACACACACCTCAGTAAATATGGCATGCATACATTTCCTCTTCAATAGCATGTGTTGAGGCTTCCTGGTGTGAAATATTTTAGTGAACATAAACAGATACTGAGAGGGGAGCATTTCACTAGCTCTACCACCAAGAACAGCACCCTCGTGATAAAGGAGAGAAGGAGACAGTGGGGGAAAGGAGAGGAGGGGGAGAGAGAGAGAGAAGAGAGAGGGGAGAGAGAGAGGGAAGAGAGGAGAGAGAGAAGGAAGAGAGGGAAGAGAGAGAGGGAAGAGAGAGGAGAGATAGTTGCAGATTTGGGCACTGATAAGCGCCTAAATTGGAACGCTGTGCTCTGGCTCTGCGTGTTACAGCTCTGTCTGGGTTTTGACTGACAGACGTTCTGAACTAGAGCACCGCATGCGACAAGAGGTCCTCTGTAGCTCAGCTGGTAGAGCACGGCGCTTGTAACGCCAAGGTAGTGGGTTCGATCCCCGGGACCACCCATACATCAAAAAAAAAATATTATAATGTATGCACGCATGACTGTAAGTCGCTTTGGATAAAAGCGTATTCCATATTATTATTATTATTATTATTATTATTATTATTATTATTAAGAAGTTGCCCCCATCCCTCCTGGTAAAGGGGCAACTTTTGCACATGTGTTGTTGTCAGTGAGGGAAATGCTGTAAATTAAGAGGACTCCATGTATTTTGAAAGATGAGACATTGAGGAATATAATAAATAAATATCGCTTTGATGTCATACAAGCAGCCAAACACCCGTGAGCCCAAATGTGCACTTCACATTTCCATATCATAAAACTCATGTCATACACAGTGTCAACATTTATATCTCAGTATGTTTGATGTCCAGTTACAAGATGACATGGCGTCATACCCTGGGTTGTTCTGAACACAATGGGCCTGTGTACATTAAAAACTATTTGTGACCAACTTTTTATTTAGTTTTGTCATTTTTCTTTTTTAGGAGGGGGGTTATAGTTACAAAACTAAATCAAATAAATGCATATAAAAAGATAACCCCAACCCATTCCCCCCCCCCCCCCTTGACTAGCACCATTCATTTCTCACTGTCGATAATTCTAATGTTATAACTTCTAATAGTAACTGCGTCCATTGGTTTAAAATGGGAGCCATCTTAGAGCCAACAAACATTCCACAGCAGTGCTGCCTGCCAGCAGTAATCTTCTCTGATTGAGAAATTAAAAAGATGGAACATTGAAGAAAATTCGCCGGGGAACACGCACCTGAATGCACTCATGACTCCTTTCTACACGCACCAAAATAACACTCGGTTTCTCTGAATTGCCTCGTGAAAGGCTAACATTGTAAGATCGTATTTTATAATTTAGCTAGTCATGTTGGCAATGGAACAAGCTTTCAAAGGATGCCCACCTGACCCAGATTGCGATTTAGAATGGACTGTTTTTGGATTGCGTACACAACAGTAAATTGTGTGATGGCGGGGATGCAGGGTTTTGCTCCAAACTAAACTATAAAGTGCGCTAGTTCCTCAATAGCAAAGCTACTGTAGGAGAGCACGAAAAAACACCTTATAGTTGAGGACTCTTCTTTGAGTCATAAAAAGGGCATTGAAACGACTTAGGAAGAGTGCACACTTTGGAGAGGTGGGTGGCCACTTGGAGACACCAGTTAGTCCTCTCACTCAAACCCTTGTTATGTTTTTGTCTTATGTTGCACCTACCCCACATTTTCCAGGAATATTCTTATCATGTTACTGAATGTACGCAGATTATGTTCAGATTTCATTATCAACTAATGCTGCGAAAAGTACCGTAAATGTAGAATGTACATAAAATCAACAGTGTTATGTTTGATCCAGTCTTGTGTCAGGTGAACTGTTGTGTCCTCACCTTTGGTTTAATAATGTCCCCGTCATCTCCAAACTGTTCCCTTTCAAGTACTACAATGCTTATGAATATGCTTTTTTCATATTTCTTCTGGAAAAAAAAACATTTCAATTTAGCCCTATCCATATAGGCCAATTTCCACGAGTGTAAAGGGTTAAGCCTGCAGGGAATCCAAATCAGTTGGACTTGAACAATGACTTCCACCCCCCAATCGTCACACATCCAACCCCCTCCAATCTCAGCTCTCACCCCCCCCCCCCCCACATCCACCTCCAAATCAGCCCAGCAAAACCCTGTTGAATAACGCCCTCACCTCTTCCACTGGGAGAAAACTGTACAGGTGACAAATGACCTTCGATCTTGAAGCTACTGAAGGAGAGGACAAAGTGAAGACTCATCTCTCACCGACGACGCTGCAACCTCTTCCCTGTCTGTTAGAAACCCTAACCCAAAACTGTACAGGTGGCAAATGGTCTGTGACGGTGGACATTTCCAATCCCTGAACTATTCCGATTCTCTCGCTGACACAGGTTGCTTCCAAAAATGGAACCCCATCTCTCTATATATAGTGCACTACTGTTGACCAGAGAGACTAGAGCAGTGGCGGCTCCTGAAAAAATTCTCAGGAGGGGCAATTTTTCTGATGATTTAGGTGACCTACACACATTTTAAAAAAGATATGTCCAGCAACAACATGAAGACAGGGGCAGCATATAAGTCAATACCAGAAGCATTTATTGACTGATCTGGGGAGATGGATTCCAGTTTCTGTGACAGATTATAAATAATCTCTGATGCCTTTGTTATATTAGCTTTTGGTTGAATGTACTGTCGTAGTAAATATATAATGTTATAGCTTGGTCTGACTAAAATCTTGTGCATGACCCATTTTGTGTTGGGCGTTTGTTTTCAATCAATGCTGTTCCTATCCTATAACAATGGACAAAAGAGTCCTATCTTGTCAGCCTTGTCAGCAGGTGGCCAAGGACAACACCCACGCCATAGGTCTCTCAGTTCTTCCAACTCACGAGTTCTTGCTCTGAGGACACACACACACACACATCACTGATAACACACACACACATCATCACTGTTAAACACACACACACACACACACACACAAAAATCCCCTCTCTTTAGGCTGAACATTTGAAGACAGAGAACCCGACTCAGAGCCAATGCAACAGTGGAGGGGACCTCGCCCAACTCATCAGGACCAATCAGAAGATCAGAACTACTAGATTCAACCTACATCATTTATTGTATAAAATGTCTGCACACAATGTTTTCGGGGCTCTCTTCTCCCTAAGAGTTTGACGAACGAGTCCGTGCACGCGATTCCAGATATCTTTACCTCTGAATAAACTGCCTTTATTATACCATATCCACCCTGTCCAAAGTCTCTACTTGGTCTCAGTTCTCCAGTAAACTTGTGATTATCAACAGTACACAACGGTAACAAACAATTGGGGGAACTCACGGGGCAGATAGTAAGGTTCAATGACACAGAAAGCAGTTCAATGTCGGGGTACAGAGTCGCTCTCTTACCAGGATCGCGGTCCGCTCTGACCAGGGTGAAGCCGGCCGGCTCCACTTCTCTGTCCGGGACTCTGTCATCCAGCCAAGTCTCCCAGCTGTATTGGGATTCCGCTGCCAGCAGCGTTTTCATTATTTAGTCTGTTCGTAGCGGGTATGTACACGATCAACAAGATCAGTCCAAAACCAACCACTGGAAATCCATGGTTGGCAGAATGTTTGTAAACTAAGTCTACAAATTAAAAACATAAAATAACGCCACACTGCAGGTCACAACAGAGACGCTGCTAGCCGCCATTGTCTTAGTTACGTTCATGGTGACGTCACGTATGACGAAAGCGCGTAAGTGCAAGCCCACAGACACCCATAGAGAATGTATTGAAAGCTTTGAAATGTGAAAAAAATAGATTTTACATGACAGGCTATGAGAGACTTCTGGGCGATTTTCAACCTGACTGAAATCGCCCAAAAAACGGGCGGGGACATTTGAAGCACGACTTTAGCCTGATTTGACATTTAGTGGCTGGCAGATCAGACGTGAACACTGATAACTGCTGTTGCCGTGATATAATTGATTAGAAAAAAAATCCCTTCCTTTTCCCGTTTGGCAGTGCGTCGCCCATATCGCCCTATTGAACAAGCCGTCCCTGGACTAGAGACCCGGTCAAAAGTAGTGCACTACGTAGGAAATAGGGGTGCCCTTTCAGACCGACCCAAAAGTGAAGCTTGGATGAGCCAGAGCTTCATTAATAACATATTTCGGAGTCATTACCTCATGTGTATCTCAGCTTGTATCCCAAATAGCACCCTGTTCGCTATGTAGTGCGCTGTTTGACCAGGGCCCACAGGGAATAGGGTGCTATATGGGACGCAGCCTAAGTTCCCTGACCCAATCAGGGAGAGCAGCAAATGGGACGTGCCTCAGGTTCACTTCCCACTAATCTATACATCTAACCCCATGACCACACACACGAACACACACGCCACGCGAACGCCACACAAACACTCTTGCATATCATTCTGATTCAGAGGGGTTGGGTAGAATGAAATGCATCCCTTCAATCTCAAGACAGTTCTCCTTGACTATACCAGAGATGCGGAGGCAGTTACCTAGCAACCACCAATGGAATGCCATGGCTGCTTCTTCACTATTGAAACTCCTTTTGATAACAGAGGTATTTTCTCAGGCTGACTCGCCTGGCTGCTTTTTGTGTGTGTGTGTGTGTGTGTGTGTGTGTGTGTTCTCCTGCCTTGCTGTCAGAAGTGCTACTTTATCTTAAATTAAAACGACTTTGCGCTCTATCGAGTGGATGAGTTCCATCTACCTAGAGCTCCCCTGAATAAAGGTCTTTGAGCGGGACTACCAGCCCATCTGCCTGGTATGGCCAGAGGAGTATCCTATAAAACAATGAGTAAGACAGATAACCTTGATAATCAACCAGATTAAGAAAGCTACACTTCTGTGTTTTTGGTTATAGTGTCAATTAGACCAATCCCATTTTAAGCTTATCTGTCGAAAAATATATAGTTATTTCAAGATATTTAGGCAAGTTAGCAGTGTAATTCCTTGATGCTGCTTTGTAGTACACCCTCTTTGCTCTGTCTGAAGCGGATAAGTAGTCAGGTAGGATGTGTAAACTCATCAACTTAAAAGGGATAGTTTAACTGTTAAGAAAATGTCACTTTCTGCGTGTCTTTTAGAACAGAAACAGCATGTGTGATATTGAGTGATATTTGTTCTAGTGGTGTAGCAAACATCACCCCCCTGCTGGCCACCACCGGACTGAGGTACCAGGGGTGTATTCATTGGATTCCGTTTACTCCAAATGGAAAATGTTTTGCAATGAAAACAACGTTTTTATTGGACAAATTCAGGTAGTTCCTTCCACGTTTCATTCCTTTTGCTTCCGTCTGGTTTCGTTAGGTTCCTAGCGAATGCAACCCTGTCCTCTTGAGATATGACAAAACATTTCATTTTTCAAGTGAGCCCTGAAAAGCAAAGATATGGAATGGAACGTTAACTTTAGGGCTGACCTAGTTTTGATTAAATAAATAAATAATTGAGCTGTTTAGATAGCTAGCTAGGAGAGTGGAGAAGGCAAGGAGATCGTGAGAGAAAGCAGCATCTCATTTCAGAACTGCTGGTGACCATAGTGACCAGACATAATGCTCTGAAGGTTGGGTTGCCATATCATCAAGGCTGATTAATTTGGAAGCCATTTGAAAACAGTCACCTGACAGATTGAAAGGAGCTCAAGCTGGGATGAATAAGTCACCAATAAATGGTGACTGGATTGCAGGAATTAAAATATCACCTTTCTTGAAATGGCAGAAATAGCATATTATCAGGTAATAAAAGTGATTCATGGATATACCAAATTACCACCCTTACCCTCATCTTTCTCTTTATTGAAACACTGTGAACCTCCCATTTCATTCCTGCCTCAAATGAAATTAGGATTGAATGATAGAATAGAAATATGCTTTTAATAAAAGCTATTTAATGAAGCTGATAAAATATTATTTAATGCAAATTTCAAAAAGATAGCATTTACTTAATAGCTAAATCAATGATTTCTCTCTATGCTTTATAGCCCCCCATTCAGACTCCATATAGTATATCTACAGTAGTCATCTGGTCTCAGGTATCCCAGAAACCAGTCCTGGTAGGAATACATGAGAAACCACTATTCTAGACACCCGTCCTGGTAGGCCTCCTCTGAAAGCGGCTCTGAGATACTCAGATATGAAGATCAGGAAAGCATAATGAGCTACCAGCACTCATACAGTTGAGATGGGGCTCTTTCAATTATCAATGATTTATCTTTATGATTTATACCCCCCCCCAAATGATCAGAATTGAGATCCAATAAGAATCTGTAAAAAAAAAAAAAAAAAGAATATCCAAAAGCCTTCCCAGAAAGGGCTCCGAGATGCTCCCAGCTATAGGAATCCATAATGTCTGAGTGCTGGTGTCTTCTGAGGTCTTCCTATAGCTGGAAGCCGCTCAGAGCCCTCTGCATGGATCAGTGTTGGATGGCTATGCTATGACAGCAGTGCTCTCTTGATTGCATTGGCTTCAGTTGAGCCCAAGTACAGTCTTACTCTAATTTAACTGAAGCGGAATGCAATGGAGAGGAGAGCCCACATACAATAGAGAGAGGCAATTGCTCACATAGCATGGAGACAGTGATCCATGTAGAGTGGGGTGGGGGAGAGAGAGAGAGAGAGAGAGGGAGACATTTGAAATGTCTTTATTCTTTCGGAACTGAGTGTAATGTTTAAATGTTAATATTTGTTTATTTCACTTTTGTTTACTATCTACTTCACTTGCTTTGGCAATGTTAACATACGTTTCCCATGCCAATAAAGCCCTTAAATTGAAATTAAGAGACAGACACAGACAGACTCACTCTCTAACTACAGTACCCCCTCTCTCTTTCTACTCTCACTCTAGCTACAGTACCCCCTCTCTCTTTCTACTCTCACTCTAGCCACAGTACCCCCTCTCTCTTTCTACTCTCACTCTAGCCACAGTACCCCCTCTCTCTTTCTACTCTCACTCTAGCCACAGTACCCCCTCTCTCTTTCTACTCTCACTCTAGCCACAGTACCCCCTCTCTCTTTCTACTCTCACTCTAGCCACAGTACCCCCTCTCTCTTTCTACTCTCACTCTAGCCACAGTACCCTCTCTCTCTTTCTACTCTCACTCTAGCCACAGTACCCCCTCTCTCTTTCTACTCTCACTCTAGCCACAGTACCCCCTCTCTCTTTCTACTCTCACTCTAGGCACAGTACCCTCTCTCTCTTTCTACTCTCACTCTAACTCCAGTACCCTCTCTCTCTTTATTCCCCTCCCTACTCATTGTCTCTCTCTCTCTAATCAAGGAAGGCACTGAATATTTTCAATTAACCGAGTGTCAATCATTCCCTTGAGCATGTGTGTGTGTGTGTGTGTGTGTGTGCACGCATGTGTGTGTGTGTGACTACATGTGTTCATGGCCTGTACATGCGTGTTCAAGCTCCTACCTACACATGGGAGGTGAGCTCAGTCCACTAACTCCTACACTGAAGGGTGCGGCCCAAATGGTACCTTATTCCCTTCATAGTGCACTACTTTAGACCAGAGCCCTCGTTCGAGAGTGAGGGAGCCAGCTACTTGTATCAGAAGGTATCACTTCGCCAATCATCCCCACCACAGCTAGAGGGACTTCTGGCAGTGCTGCTCGACTGCCAAAACCAGATTAAAAGTCCCTGAATTACGACTGACTGGGCGTTTCGTCACACTAAACAGACAAACGCTCAGACACACACACACACCACACTCTCTGTAAGCCTTGCCGTCTGGTTGATGCCCACTATTGGGGGGGTGTAGCTTAGCATATTTAGCCCAGTAACAGATTTGTAAGCCGCTGGGTGTGGGTGTATTTAGCCTAGCAAAACACATTAACTTTCCAGGTTACAGAGTTAGCCGCACGGCTAATGTTTAAGCCAAAACGATTACAGGAGCAACGTGGGTTCCTGGTACATTTTTCCCAGCAGCGGCTCCTGTACTGACTGGTAGGATGGGGCCAGGCTGAGTGTCGACAAGAAACTACAGTCTCTGATGGAATTACAGAAGGCCATCCTAGGAGCCTAATTTAATTCTGGCTGGCTTTACCAGGTTCGGAGGAGCTGACTGTGTTTGGATAGCAAACTGTGTTTTTAGTAACGCCAGCCCCTGAGCCAGTGGTCTAACTTAGGTGGACTTGGGTGAAATGGCTGGTATTATTTTTTTTTTTAACTGCAGAGAGAGCACACACACAGTAAGCGCTGCAGTCACAGTCCTAGGGATTTCAATCAGAGGTGAAAACGTCCATTATCAACAGGAAGCACAGCCAGATCATGTTAAAGCTGCACAGTTCTCTGGAGAAAAAACACATCTACGTTAGCAAGATGCGAGGCAGAGGTACAGAACACTTGGGGACAGTTTCCCGGAAGTATGCCATCGAAAGTACGTTTTCAGTCCATGACTAGGCTTAATTTGTGTCTGGGAAACCGGGGCCCCTAGAAAGAAAAGAAGGTAGCTACACTATCGCTCCAGTGCAATACATGTTTTAAATAAGCAAGCTGCCTTCATCAGGATGAAGGTTCACAGTTCCACTCACCACCATCGACAGCCCTCGTACGTCCGACAGCCAGTCTTTACTAGCCTGGTCCCAGATCTGATTGTGCGGTCTTGTCATGACAACAGCCATAGGAGTTGGCTTACAGCACAAACAGATCTGGGACCAGGCTAACTCTTAACAGCCAGCTAATGTTAAAATGTTCCACAGCTCCACTCATTACCACCCCCATCAACAGGCCTTTTGTCTGACAGCTAGACTCCACTGATGATGGCGGGGTTGAGGAGGGCAGTGAAAACAGACACCGCTCTGTGTTGTGACAACTCCTTATAAACAAATGGGAAGGCAGAGGATTCCCTGTTAGAGTCTGAGCAGGTTACATACAGCACACGGTAGATCACAGAGACCAGCGCCTGGCCACTACAGCCCTACACAACACCAGAGACCGGAACAATGTGCACATGGTGTGGTGGGAAGCCAGCCGTAATCAACAGGACACAACGTTTTGAAATGCCCAGATAGAAAATCGTATATAATGCCTTTAGAAAGTATTCATACTTATCACATTTTGTTGAGTTACGGCCCGATTTCAAAATGGATTTAAATATATTTCTCACCAATCTACACACAATACCCCATAATGAGAAAGTCAAAACATGTTTATTTTATTTTTTTATGTTTGCAAATGTATTGAAAATGAAATACAGAAATAGTATTCACACCCCTTTGCTATGACACTCCAAATTGAACTCAGGTGCATCCAATTTAACTTCGATCATCCTTGAGATGTCACTACAACTTAATTAGAGTCCACCTGTGGACATGATTTAGCTAGAAACACCTGTTGACAGTGCACGTCAGAGTAGAAACTATACCACGAAGTCCAAGGAACTGTCTGTAGATATCCGAGATAGAATTGTGGAATACATCTGGGGAAGGGTATAAAACCATTTCTAGAGAGTTGAAAGTTTCCAAGAGCACACTGGTCTCCATCATTGGGACCTGTAAAAAATATGGAACTACCCAGACTGCCTAGAGCTGGCCATCCGACCAAACTGAGCAACCGGGCAAGAAGGACCTTTGGTCAGGGAGGATGACCAAGAACCCAATGACAACTCTGACAGAACTACAGAGTTCATTGGCTGAGATGGGAGAACCTGCCAGAAGGACAACAGTCTCTACAGCACTTCACCAATCTGGGCTTTATGGGAGAGCGGCCAGACGGAAGCCACTCCTGAGATAAAGGCACATGACCGCACGCTTTGAGTTTGCAAAAAAGGCACGTGAAAGACTGTGTACCACCATAGCAACGCGCACACACTGTGTTGCTCTTCCCAAAAATATCAGTCACAAGTCAGCAGGCGTTAAATGAGTAGCACCAGAGAGGAAGAGGCGACGCGAGAGGGTTTACTCCGCCCAAACTCGGTCCACGAATGAGAGGAATTTGGTCAACAACAAATGTAATTCCTAATATGCTACGAGAGGCTTATTTTGATCTAATAGAAGTTTCATAATGGTTAGGTTGTTACGAATGCACTGATATAGGTTGACACACGTGGCATTATGGCAACTTTGAAAAAAATAACTTTATATCAGAGCTCTGCCTGTTGTTTACACGCGTATCTGCCCTCTCATTGGCTAGAATGGTCCCACCTGATCTTGCCTCCTCCCGCCTGCCTTCCATCTTTAAAAGGACACGTATTTCCATTGTCAGAGCGGTCACTCGACTATCTTGTCAATATATAATAGAAAATCTTTGGTAGCACACTGAATCACTACTGCGTATTACTTCCTGTTACATGGCTGTGTTATGGCTGATGATTGGCAGAGGGAGGATTAAAAGAGAGTGTGTGTGATGTGTTTAACCGTGTGTGTTGGCAGAGGAAGAACACTGGTTTCCTTCTGCCTGTCCTCTGAACACGATTTCAGGGTCGTCACTTGGGCTTAGGGAGAGCGACAGGACTGGCGAGGGAGAGCAGGGAGCTCAGCCTGAGCCCAACAATCCCAGCTGGGTCTCTTTGCCTCCCACCTTCAAATAAAAATAATAATTTGTCACATGCACCGAATACAACAGGTGTAGACTTTACCGTGAAATGTTTACTTACGAGCCCTTTCCCAACAATGTAAAAAAAGTACGAAAATGTATAAATAAAAATATAAAATATAAACACAATAAATAACAATAATGAGGCTGTATACAAGGAGTACCGGTACCGAGTCAATGTGCGGGAGTACGAGGTAGTTGAGGTAATATGTACATGTAGGTAGGGGTAAAAGTGACTAGGCAATCAGGATATACACTGCTCAAAAAAATAAAGGGAACACTTAAACAACACAATGTAACTCCAAGTCAATCACACTTCTGTGAAATCAAAACTGTCCACTTAGGAAGCAACACTGATTGACAATACATTTCACATGCTGTTGTGCAAATGGAATAGACAACAGGTGGAAATTATAGGCAATTAGCAAGACACCCCCAATAAAGGACTGGTTTTGCAGGTGGTGACCACAGACCACTTCTCAGTTCCTATGCTTCCCGGCTAATGTTTTGGTCACTTTTGAATGCTGGCGGTGCTTTCACTCTAGTGGTAGCATGAGACGGAGTCTACAACCCACACAAGTGGCTCAGGTAGTGCAGCTCATCCAGGATGGCACATCAATGCGAGCTGTGGCAAGAAGGTTTGCTGTGTCTGTCAGCGTAGTGTCCAGAGCATGGAGGCGCTACCAGGAGACAGGCCAGTACATCAGGAGACGTGGAGGAGGCCATAGGAGGTTAACAACCCAGCAGCAGGACTGCTACCTCCGCCTTTGTGCAAGGAGGAGCAGGAGGAGCACTGCCAGAGCCCTGCAAAATGACCTCCAGCAGGCCACAAATGTGCATGTGTCTGCTCAAACGGTCAGAAACAGACTCCATGAGGGTGGTATGAGGGCCCGACGTCCACAGGTGGGGGTTGTGCTTACAGCCCAACACCGTGCAGGACGTTTGGCATTTGCCAGAGAACACGAAGATTGGCAAATTCGCCACTGGCGCCCTGTCCTCTTCACAGATGAAAGCAGGTTCACACTGAGCACATGGTGGGAAATACACATGCGGAGATAATCTGTTCACACACACCACGTCTCACAAAGACACTGCGTCTCACAAAAACACAGCGGTTGGAACCAAAAATCTCCAATTTGGACTCCAGACCAAAGGACAAATTTCCACCAGTCTAATGTCCTTTGCTCGTGTTTCTTGGCCCAAGCAGGTCTCTTCTTATTGGTGTCCTTTAGTATTGGTTTCTTAGCAGTAATTCGCCGTGAAGGCCTGATTCACACAGTCCGCTCTGAACAGTTGATGTTGAGATGTGTCTGTGACTTGAACTCTGTGAAGCATTTATTTGGGCTGCAATTTCTGAGGCTGGTAACTCTAATGAACTTATCCTCTGCAGCAGAGGTAACTCTGGGTCTTCCATTCCTGTGGCGGTCCTCATGAGACCAGTTTCAGCATAGCGCTTGATGGTTTTTGCGACTGCACTTGAAGACAAGTTCTTGAAATGTTCCAGATTGACTGAACTTCATGTGTTAAAGTAATGATGGATTGTCGTTTCTTTTTGCTTATTTGAGCTGTTCTTGCAATAATATGGACTCAAACACATTAAGAAGGAAAGAAATTCCACAAATTTACTTTTAAGAAGGCACACCTGTTAATTGAATTCCAGGTGACTACCTCATGAAGCTGGTTGAGAGAATGCCAAGAGTGTGCAAAGCTGTCATCAAGGCAAAGGGTGGCTATTTGAAGAATCTCAAATATAACATATATTTTGATTTGTTTAACACTTTTTTGGTTACTACACGATTCCATGTGTTATTTCATAGTTTTGATGTCTTCACTATTATTCTACAACGTAGAAAATAGTAAAAAAAATAAAGAAAAACCCTTGAATGAGTAGGTGTGTCCAAACTTTTGACTGGTACTGTACACATATAGTCCTTCAGCACAACGATCACATCTTACACAATCTCATCTCCAACACACACAAACACACACACACACACGTGTATTTGAGTACCTGGTATTTAAAATACTTTTTTCTGTGTAGGAGTATGTTGAAATACACAGCCCAAAACAATAACTGAGTATTTGAAGGGTTATTTGTAAAAACCAAATAGTCAACCAGATTGTATTTGAGAGTATTTTTCAGGTCTGACACACACGCGCAGGTCTCTAAGGGCTCGTTCTGTCCCGCTCTGCTGCACGTATGATTCAATTCCCAATCGAATTCCCATCAGCTTTTCCCAGTGCAAATTGGATCAGACAAGGGAAAACCCAATGGCCTACGACAACATCCGATAACAGAGTACGCCAAAACACACATACGTGCCTTTGCACAGCAACCATCTGAAGAGAAAAAGCCTTTCCAATACACTGTCCCTGACGGTCTCCCTGATATAGAAGTCCTAGGTTGCTGTGGAAATGTCAGATGTCAACCCGTTGCCTGGGTAACCATTGGTTTTGATGACATAAGAGAAGGCAGAAAGAGGATACACGTCGGAGGTGCTCAACTCCTATCAACTTCTGTAAATACACTGCTGGGTGCTATAACACAGGAGTAATGAGCAAGGCTGAAACGCATCCATCTGCACAGCAACCATCTGTAAAAGAAAAATAGCCTTCCCAATACACTCTGTCCCTGATGTAGTAGAAAAACCTGGTTGCTGTGGAAATGTCAGATGTCAACTGTTGCCCGAGGTAACCGTTGAATAACAGACACTAATGAATGGACCTAATGAAACTTTTTCATAATGAGGAATTCATATTTTTTATTCCTCCTTTTTGTTTTTATTTTTATCTTCTTTGAACGGATAAAAAAAAAGAGAAGGACAGACTGGAAAGAAAAGGTAGGGGGAGAGTGAACCAGAAAGGGTAGGGGGGGGGGGGGGGGGGGGGGGGGGGAGTGAACCAGAAAGGGTAGGGGGGGGGGGGGGGGGAGAGTGAACTAGAAAGGGTAGGGGGGGGAGAGTGAACTAGAAAGGGTATGGGGGGAGAGTGAACCAGAAAGGGCAGGGGGGGGGAGAGTGAACCAGAAAGGGCAGGGGGGGAGAGTGAACCAGAAAGGGTAGGGGGGGGGTGGAGAGTGAACCAGAAAGGGTAGGGGGGGGGTGGAGAGTGAACCAGAAAGGGTAGGGGGGGGGTGGAGAGTGAACCAGAAAAGGTAGGGGGGAGAGTGAACCAGAAAAGGTAGGGGGGGGGTGGAGAGTGAACCAGAAAGGGTAGGGGGGGGGTGGAGAGTGAACCAGAAAAGGTAGGGGGGGGGGGGGGGGGAGTGAACCAGAAAAGGTAGGGGGGGGGTGGAGAGTGAACCAGAAAAGGTAGGGGGGGGGGGGGGGGAGTGAACCAGAAAAGGTAGGGTAGGGGGGGGGGGGAGTGAACCAGAAAAGGTAGGGTAGGGGGGGGGGGAGTGAACCAGAAAAGGTAGGGGGGGGGGGGGGGGGGGGAGTGAACCAGAAAAGGTAGGGGGGAGAGTGAACCAGAAAGGGTAGGGGGGGGGTGGAGAGTGAACCAGAAAAGGTAGGGGGGGGGGGGGGGGGGGGGGGGAGTGAACCAGAAAAGGTAGGGGGGAGAGTGAACCAGAAAAGGTAGGGGGGAGAGTGAACCAGAAAAGGTAGGGGGGAGAGTGAACCAGAAAAGGTAGGGGGGAGAGAGTGAACCAGAAAAGGTAGGGGGGGGTGGGGGGGGGAGAGTGAACCAGAAAGGGCAGGGGGGAGAGAGTGAACCAGAAAGGGCAGGGGGGAGAGTGAACCAGAAAGGGTAGGGGGGGGGGGGAGAGTGAACCAGAAAAGGTAGGGGGGAGAGTGAACCAGAAAAGGTAGGGGGGAGAGAGTGAACCAGAAAAGGTAGGGGGGGGGGGGGGGGGGGGGGAGAGTGAACCAGAAAGGGCAGGGGGGAGAGAGTGAACCAGAAAGGGCAGGGGGGAGAGTGAACCAGAAAGGGTAGGGGGGGGGGGGGAGAGTGAACCAGAAAGGGTAGGGGGGGGAGAGTGAACCAGAAAGCCAGTTGATCGGATTCCAACCCACCACCTCTGGTATAATGTGTACTGAGGGTTGTGGTGTTAACCGTTAGACCACCACCTCTGGTATAATGCGTACTGAGGGTTGTGGTGTTAACCGTTAGACCACCACCTCTGGTATAATGCGTACTGAGGGTTGTGGTGTTAACCGTTAGACCACCACCTCTGGTATAATGCGTACTGAGGATTGTGGTGTTAACCGTTAGACCACCACCTCTGGTATAATGCGTACTGAGGGTTGTGGTGTTAACCGTTAGACCACCACCTCTGGTATAACGCGTACTGAGGGTTGTGGTGTTAACCGTTAGGCCACCACCTCTGGTATAATGTGTACTGAGGGTTGTGGTGTTAACCGTTAGACCACCACCTCTGGTATAATGCGTACTGAGGGTTGTGGTGTTAACCGTTAGACCACCACCT
The DNA here is from genome assembly GCF_964263955.1 of Coregonus lavaretus. Lineage (NCBI taxonomy): Eukaryota > Metazoa > Chordata > Actinopteri > Salmoniformes > Salmonidae > Coregonus > Coregonus lavaretus. The sequence continues at coordinate 5,767,643 of NC_139996.1, forward strand.
CTGGTATAATGCGTACTGAGGGTTGTGGTGTTAACCGTTAGACCACCACCTCTGGTATAATGCGTACTGAGGGTTGTGGTGTTAACCGTTAGACCACATGAGAGATGGTTTAATAATGACATAAGAGGAGGCAGATGAACTCCAGTACAGGGCAAAACACACTAAATGCACAACCCCTTTATAAAATGTAGTCGCACTCTATACAATCCCCTATACACAATGTATACTGTACAAACAGACACTAGGGCAGTACAGTACCATAGCTGGATAAGAGTAACCCTACACTAGATAAAGGACCAGTACTGTACCACTTCAGGTAACCCTACACCAGTAGACTAAGTGGGTAGAGACGCTCCCAGATAAAGACAAAGACAGATCACCTGATCGACACAAACTTTCCACACATCATGTAAAATCAAGGGCACCTGATTCACACAGCATCCGGTCTGCAACGTGTGTGAATATATACACACCCCATCCCCAATCACACCCAGCTAGCTACGTTGACATGCAACACACATACAGTATGTCAACAGCAAGTCTGAAGAGAGAGTGACTTGCTTCATGTCCATTTTGACAGGACTAAGGACCACGGGGGGGGAGGATCCTCCTCCTTCCTGTGTTTCAGCCCAAACAGGACTGAGGGCCACGGGCGGAGGAGCCCCCTCCTTCCTGTGTTTCAGCCCAAACAGGACTGAGGGCCACGGGCGGAGGAGCCCCCTCCTTCCTGTGTTTCAGCCCAAACAGGACTGAGGGCCACGGGCGGAGGAGCCCCCTCCTTCCTGTGTTTCAGCCCAAACAGGACTGAGGGCCACGGGCGGAGGAGCCCCCTCCTTCCTGTGTTTCAGCCCAAACAGGACTGAGGGCCACGGGCGGAGGAGCCCCCTCCTTCCTGTGTTTCAGCCCAAACAGGACTAAGGGCCACGGGCGGAGGAGCCCCCCTCCTTCCTGTGTTTCAGCCCAAACAGAAGTCCTAGTCTTCCATGAAGAATGAGTAATTGCAGCAGCCACAGTCTCAGACAGGATGCTGGCAGCCGGCGCCTGAGGGGGAAGAGTGTCCCACTGCCAGTCCACCACGGCAGCTTGTTGACAGCTCACGGAGCTTCTGTTCCTACTAATGCGCCTGAACAGCCAAGGCATCAAAAGCATCTTGTCCCCATGACTGCCTTGGACGGATGATCTTTTAAGTCGTGTGACGCTTGCCGCTGTGGAAAACTAAAATGTGACACTAACCCTGACCTGAAGTGTTTTTCAATGCTTTTGAGCCTGGAGTTTTCATTTGAATAAGCAGGGTACACAAAGCGAGCCTTAGGGCTATGTAGAATAGCCTTTCAAATGGTTATAACCTGAAACCTATTACTGTTCATCACATTCTTCATACAGTCCAGGTTCATAATCAACATCTTTAGGTCAAGTTATTTTAAGAAAATCAAAGAAACTAAGGGGGGAGTGAAGATTGAGCCCTGAGGTGCCCCCCCTCTCCTCCCCTCCCCTAATCACCTACCCCCACACTTCCTCGCAGTCTCATCCAATCCCTGCTTGCTGTGCGGAGGCTCTACCTGGTTGCTAGGCAGCCCGGCTGGATGACGGACAGGGTTCGATTGAGCACGCTCAGTCTGCATCACCGAGCCGGTCTTCATCAACGGGATTAATTGGCTGATAAAAGGTCAGACACACAGAATCAAGACGGCTGACTGTCGTCGCGTTTCGATCCCCAGAGGATCTGGGTCTATCATGTCTGTCACGTATCGAGTCCTGGGTTGGTCCATCGCCGCTACCAGTATTTTAGTTTGTTCTAACCACTTGTTGAAAAGCTACTGCACATCCAGGGGAGCTTCTACACTGTAATACAATGCCTTAAAAAAAAGAAATCGACAAGTTCTGTTATATGTTATCCACTGAACAGGTGTTGATTGAATAAGTATTTTTATTCTTAAAATCAATCCTCTCTTTTAATGGATTTTCCACAAGGGACCAATAAAGTGATTAAATCAACGAATCTATAAAACTTGTCTGCAGAACACAAGCCATAAATTGGCTTAGGCTCATATTTTTTGAACCTGTAATTGCCATTCCTGCCGATGTAAAAGCTTCATCATCCGAGATCTATTGAATGTATTATGCAGTCAGTATATAAACAAAAAAAAACACACACACAAGTCCCCCCAACCCACACAAAAATACCCACATCCACACATTTCCTAATGCTCTGTTCCTCTACCCATAAACCTAGTAAGGCGAGAACTGAGATGGTCTCAAACTGTATTAATGACCAATAAAATCAGTGTTTAGTGTTTGCTGTTGGTTAAGTCAGCTATTCAGCGTTAAATACTCTGGGAGATAGGGATTTCGACTGTTGACAGCACCGTGGTCATGTTCATTGAAGTTGTCCAATTAGAAACTATCGTTTCCAAATACACACTACTTTGAAACGTTTTGCTTTGCTGTTTCCTAATGAACAAGACCCAGGTTTACCATTTCACTCAGTTAACTTTCCTTACCGCAACACTATTGCTTTCTCCTAACAAAATCTGTCATTGCTGTTGTTTTCATGTTGCCCATGGCGCTCATCGGTTGTTAAAGTCATTGATTGAACTAGGGCTGGTGATGTGGCCAAAATATTTTTCACGGTATGGCAGTATTTAACAGTATTTTATGTTTATGAGTGTTACATTTTGGAAAATGTTAGTCTAGTTTTAGTCAGTCACCTTAGTCAGTGATTTTAGTCACAGTCACATGTTTTTCCATGAAATAATAAATATTTACGTTTAACTAGTCTCCCGAGTGGCGCAGTGGTCTAAGGCGCCGCATCGCAGTGCTAACTGTGCCACTAGAGATCCTGGTTCGAATCCAGGCTCTGTCGCAGCCGGCCGCGACCGGGAGACTCATGGGCGGCGCACAATTGGCCCAGTGTCGTCCAGGGTAGGGGAGGGAATGGCCGGCAGGGATGTCGCTCAGTTGATAGAGCATGGCGTTTGCAACGCCAGGGTTGTGGGTTCGTTTCCCACGGGGGGCCAGTATAAAAAATATATATATATGTATTCACTAACTGTAAGTCGCTCTGGATAAGAGCGTCTGCTAAATGACTAAAATGTAAATGTAACTTCCATCATGTGCACATTAAGATTGTAGGCTTAGTTGGACAAGGCTTTATAGCTGGCAGATATATATTGTGGCAGATTGTCACCCATGATTTACCATACTGTGTAGGCTGCAAAGTTGTGATTGGCTTTTCGGTGAGCCGGATCATTTGGCTCCGTTCATGTAGAAGAGCCCAAACGGATCTTCGTTCAAAATGCTTAAAAATAACCGAGAACCATGAAATAAATAATGCTAATATCTAATGTAAAGCCTAAAAAAGGTACCCTACCACTATGTCAGATTGTGAAATGTGCGATTCAAAACAAATTACGTGGCCAAATAATTTGATTTGCTTGGACCAGAATGACGTGCTCCCCCCCACTATTTGTTGTTTCTTCAGTGAGGATTCACCATCTTCAGAGAATGATTTTGTAACTTTCCTGCAGATAATCGTTGTTTGGAGCTCAAAAAGCAGTAGTATGCAAATCAGGGAGACAAATTAATGGCTTCTTCACAAAAGCGATTCAGTTCCCAGAGTTGTTCGTTCGTGAACAAAAACAAACGTTTATTAGTCACGTACAGTGTCTATCTATAGTGTAGGGTTACTCTTATCCAGCTATGGTACTGTACTGTTCTATAGCCGTTGTAGCAAAATGATTGTGTTAAGCCTGTCGCATGCTTCCCAGTCGAAACAGTTTGTGCATAATTTCTAACTAAAATGTTGTGACGTTTTGGTGTTCGGCAGGTTTATTTTTTTTCTGCTGTGTTTGTGCACACACAGTGTTTCCTTGAGGTCGTAGTTCGGCCCTTTGGTCGGTGATTGGTCAACACTAGGGGCGGGAACTGTCATTCAACGAGACAGAGGGCAGCAGCAGCGAGCCCCTACTGTCTGACGTACACTACTAGTTTTCATGCAAATTCTTTCACTTAAGATGTACTGCACCACCCATCTTAGCTAGATGTAAAATTGCACTAAGACCTCAGCAAAAACATCCAAATGAATTATGAATGATTCATCTTAGATTAATTTGAAAGATTGAGGAAAGGCATCTCTTGTTTCTACGGTGGGGACAAACGGTAATATTTTTAAAATAGTTTTTCAAGTGAATGTCTTTAGGGAGTATGCAAGCACAGACGTTCGCTTCACATAGCCGAGTTCTGCTAGGAGGAAATCGAACCCATATACAGTCCCAGTCAAAAGTTTGGACACACTTACTCATTCCAGGGTTTTGCTTTATTTTTACATTGTAGAATAATAGTGAAGACATCAAAACTATGAAATAACACATGGTTACTACATGGAATCATGTAGTAACCAAAAACAAACAAACCAAAATATATTTTATATTTCAGACTCTTCAAAGTAGCCACCCTTGATGACAGCTTTGCACACTCTTGGCATTCTCTAAAACCAGCTTCATGAGGTAGACACCTGAAATGCATTTCAACTAACAGGTGTGCCTTTGAGCCAATCAGTTGTGTTGTGGCAAGGTAGGGGGAGTATACAGAAGATAGCCCTATTTGGTAAAAGACCAAGTCCATATTATGGCAAGAACAGCTCAAATAAGCAAACAGAAACGACAGTCCATCATTACTTTAACACATGAAGGTCAGTCAATCTGGAACATTTGAAGAACTTTAAAAGTTTCTTCAAGTGCAGTCGCAAAAACCATCAAGCACTATGATGAAACTGGCTCTCATGAGGACTGCCACAGGAAAGGAAGACCCAGAGTTACCTCTGCTGCAGAGGATAAGTTCATTAGAGTTACCAGCCTCAGAAATTGCAGCCCAAATAAATGCTTCACAGAGTTCAAGTAACAGACACATCTCAACATAAACTGTTCAGAGGAGACTGCGTGAAATCAGGCCTTCATGGTCGAATTGCTGCAAAGAAACCACTACTAAAGGAAACCAATAATAAGAAGAGACTTGCTTGGCCCAAGAAACACGAGCAATGGACATTAGACCGGTGGAAATCTGTACTTTGGTCTGATGAGTCCAAATTTGAGATTTTTGGTTCCAACCACACATGATTCCATAGGTGTTATTTCATAGTTTTATTCTACAATGTGGAAAATAGTAAAAATAAAGAAAAACCCTGGAATTAATGAGTGAGTGTTCTAAAACTTCTGACCGGTAGTGAGTGAAAATACAGTTGAAGTCGGAAGATTACATACACTTAGGTTGGAGTCATTAAAACTTGTTTTTCAACCACTCCACAAATTTCTTGTTAACAAACTATAGTTTTGGCAAGTCGGTTAGGACATCTACTTGTGCATGACACAAGTAATTTTTCCAACAATTGTTTACATACAGATTATTTCACTGTATCACAATTCCAGTGGGTCAGAAGTTTACATACACTAAGTTGATGGTGCCTTTAAACAACTTGGAAAATTCCAGAAAATGATGTCATGGCTTTAGAAGCTTCTGATAGGCTAATTGACATCATTTGAGTCAATTGGAGGTGTACCTGTGGATGTATTTCAAGGCCTACCTTCAAACTCAGTGCCTCTTTGCTTGACATCATGAGAAAATCAAAAGAAATCAGCCAAGACCTCAAAAAAAAATGGTAGACCTCCACAAGTCTGGTTCATCCTTGGGAGCAATTTTCAAATGCCTGAAGGTACCACATTAATCTGTAAAAACAATAGTACACAAGTAAACACCATGGGACCACGCAGCCATCATACCACTCAGGAAGGAGACGCGTTCTGTGTCCTACATATGAACGTACTTTGGTGCAAAAAGTGCAAATCAATCCCAGCAAAGGACCTTGTGAAGATGCTGGAGGAAACAGGTACAAAAGTATCTATATCTACAGTAAAACGAGTCCTATATCGACATTACCTGAAAGGCCGCTCAGCAAGGAAGAAGCCACTGCTCCAAAACCGCAATAAAAGCCAGACTACGGTTTGCAACTGCATATGGGACACAAAGATAGTACTTTTTGGAGAAGTTTCCTCTGGTCTGATGAAACAAAAATATAACTGTTTGGCCATAATGACCATTGTTATGTTTGGAGGTAAAAGGGGGATGCTTGCAAGCCGAAGAACACCATCCCAACCGTGAAGCACGGGAGTGCCAGCATCATGGTGTGGGGGTGCTTTGCTGTAGGAGGGGCTGGTGCATTTCACAAAATAGATGGCATCATGAGGAAGGAAAATTATGTGGATATATTGAAGCTACATCTCAAGACATCAGTCAGGAAGTTAAAGCTTGGTCGCAAATGGGTCTTCCAAATGGACAATGACCCCAAGCATACTTCCAAAGTGGCTTAAGGACAACAAAGACAAGGTATTGGAGTGGCCATCACAAAACCCTGACCTCAATCCTATAGAAAATGTGTGGGCAGAACTGAAAAAGCGTGTGCGAGCAAAGAGGCCTACAAACCGGACTCAGTTACACCAGCTCTGTCAGGAGGAATGGGCCAAAATTCACCCAACTTAATGTGGGAAGCTTGTGGAAGGCTACCCGAAACGTTTGACCCAAGTTAAACAATTTAAAGGCAATGCTACCAAATACCAATTGAGTGTATGTAAACTTCTGACCCACTGGGAATGTGATGAAATAAATAAAAGCTGAAATAAATAATTCTCTCTACTATTATTCTGACATTTCACATTCTTAAAATAAAGTGGTGATCCTAACTGACCTAAGACAGGGAATTTTTACTAGGATTAAATGTCAGGAATTGTGAAAAACTGAGTTTAAACGTATTTGGCTAAGGTGTGTGTAAACTTCCGACTTCAACTTTATATCTAGCGCTCTCTCTCGCTCCTGCTTCTTCTTCATTTTGGAAGAAATTAATTTGTTCAAAACAGTTATTCTATTGTCTTTCCTCGCATTGACTCAACTACTCACCACAATTTATGCACTGCAGTGCTAGCTGAGGAAGCATTTTCACGCTTCATATCCAAATCATCTCAAGTAACATAATTGAGTTACACAATCCATTTTAAGATACTTTAGGATGATTTGAACATAAAGCGTGAAAATGCTAATATTAGGTACCATTGACTTGCATTGGATTTGTGCCACAAATGCTAAAAACGTGTCCATAGACTGCTTACAGAGTAAGGAAACCAATGTCATTTTGTAATTTGGGTGAACTAACCCATTGAGAAGGGGGGGCGTGGGGAGATTCTTAAAAACTAAGAAAATTCTCTAATAGCATGAACATCACCGCATTCAGAACCTGGTAATATTATATATACAGTGGGGAGAACGAGAATTTGATCCACTGCCGATTTTGCAGGTTTTCCTACTTACAAAGCATGTAGAGGTCTGTAATTTTTATCATAGGTACACGTCAACTGTGAGGGACGGAATCTAAAACAAAAATCCAGAAAATAACATTGTATGATTTTTAAGTAATTAATTTGCATTTTATTGCATGACATAAGTATTTGATACATCAGAAAAGCAGAACTTAATATTTGGTACAGAAACCTTTGTTTGCAATTACAGAGATCATACATTTCCTGTAGGTCTTGACCAGGTTTGCACACACTGCAGCAGGGATTTTGGCCCACTCCTCCATACAGACCTTCTCCAGATCCTTCAGGTTTCGGGGCTGTCGCTGGGCAATACGGACTTTCAGCTCCCTCCAAAGTTTTTCTATTGGGTTCAGGTCTGGAGACTGGCTAGGCCACTCCAGGACCTTGAGATGCTTCTTACGGAGCCACGCCTTAGTTGCCCTGGCTGTGTGTTTCGGGTCGTTGTCATGCTGGAAGACCCAGCCACGACCCATCTTCAATGCTCTTACTGAGGGAAGGAGGTTGTTGTTGGCCAAGATCTCGCGATACATGGCCCCATCCATCCTCCCCTCAATATGGTACAGTCGTCCTGTCCTCTTTGCAGAAAAGCATCCCCAAAGAATGATGTTTCAACCTCCATGCTTCACGGTTGGGATGGTGTTCTTGGGGTTGTACTCATCCTTCTTCTTCCTCCAAACACGGCGAGTGGAGTTTAGACCAAAAAGCTATATTTTTGTCTCATCAGACCACATGACCTTCTCCCATTCCTCCCCTGCATCATCCAGATGGTCATTGGCAAACTTCAGACAGGCCTGGACATGCGCTGGCTTGAGCAGAGGGACCTTGCGCGCGCTGCAGGATTTTAATCCATGACGGCGTAGTGTGTTACTAATGGTTTTCTTTGAGACTGTGGTCCCAGCGCTCTTCAGGTCATTGACCAGGTCCAGGTCCTTATCCCTGATGTCCTTACACAACTCTCTGGTCTTGGCCATTGTGGAGAGGTTGGAGTCTGTTTGATTGAGTGTGTGGACAGGTGTCTTATATACAGGTAATGAGTTCAAACAGGTGCAGTTAATACAGGTAATGAGTGGAGAACAGGAGGGCTTCTTAAAGAAAAACTAACAGGTCTGTGAGAGCCGGAATTCTTACTGGTTGGTAGGTGATCAAATACTTATGTCATGCAATAAAATGCAAATTAATTACTTAAAAATCATACAATGTGATTTTCTGGATTTGTTTTAGCTTCCGTCTCTCACAGTTGAAGTGTACCTATGATAAAAATTACAGACCTCTACATGCTTTGTAAGTAGGAAAACCTGCAAAATCGGCAGTGTATCAAATACTTGTTCTCTCCACTGTAATATATATATGAATGTTATATGAATCCTATAATAAAAAAATTGCCAATTCGACAGCAATCAATTAGCTTAATTTCTCAGAGATCAAATTATATTTAAACAAAATAATGTTGCAGGAATGCTAATCTCAGCTGTTTCTAACTACAGATGGTGGGCGTCGATATCCTCAAATCATCACATTTCGGATCCGAATCAGAGCATTGTCCGGCTTATGGTTGTGTTCTCCAGACAACTTGGAGATAACCCCATTAGTGAGGGTTATGAGACCTCGGCATTCAAATCCATCATATTCGGTGCACTTCCAGAAGGACTTATTTGCAGTCGGTCGTTCCAGTCTATAGGTGTAGCTTTAGGATATTTCTTCCCACGCACAGAGAGGATAAATTCGGGTTCCATTGCTTGTTCTGCTCCTCTGAGATGAATGAATGCTGAGGGTAGAAGTGCAAGATCTTTTTAAAAGTAGAATATTTGGATTATTAGCATATGAACGACTTGAAATTCGATTGCTAGACATTCGAAGCCATCAGTCTTTTACACTATATATACACAAAAGTATGTCGACACCCCTTCAAATTAGTGAATTCGGCTATTTGCTGACAGGTGTATAAATTCGAGCACACAGCCATGCAATCTCCATAGCCAAACATTGGCAGTAGAATGGCCTTACTGAAGAGCTCAGAGACTTTCAACGCGGCATCGTCATAGGATGCCACCTTTCCAACAAGTCAATTCATCAAATTTAGCGCGTAAAAATCATCTGTCCTCGGTTGTAACACTCACTAAGGAGTTCCAAACTACCTCTGGAAGCAACGTCAGCACAAGAACGGTTTGTTGGGAGCTTCATGAAATGGGTTTCCATGGCCGAGCAGCTGCACACAAGCCTTAGATAACGCTTGGCATTGCGCATGGTGGTCTGGAGTGATGAATCACGCTTCACCATCTGGCAGTCCGATGGACAAATCTGGGTTTGGCGGATGCCAGAAGAATGCTACCTGCCCGAATGCATAGTGCCAACTATAAAGTTTGGTGGAGGAGGAATTTGTCTAGGGTTGTTTTTCATGGTTCGGGCTAGGCCCCTTAGTTCCAGTGAAGGGAAATCTTAACGCTACAGCATACAACAACATTCTAGACCATTCTGTGCTTCCAACTTTGTGGCAACAGTTTGGACAAGGCCCTTTCCTGTTTCAACATGACAATGCCCTCGTGCACAAAGCGAGGTCCATACAGAAATGCTTTGTCGAGATCGTTGTGGAAGAACTTGACTGGCCTGCACAGAACCCTGACCTCAACCCCGTCGAACACCTTTGGGATGAATTGGAACGCCGACTGCGAGCCAGGCCTAAATCCCCCAACATCAGTGCCCGACCTCACTAATGCTCTTGTGGCTGAATGGAAGCAAGTTCCCGAAGCAAGTTCCCGAAGCAATGTCCCAACATCTAGTGGAAAGCCTTCCCAGAAGAGTGGAGGCTGTTATAGCAGCAAAGCGGGGACCAGCCCTATATTAATGCCCATGATTTTGGAATGAGATGGTCGACGAGTGTCCACATACTTTTGGTCATGTAGTGTATTTTCTGATAAACTTACACAAATTCAGTACGCTATAACCTATAGATAATTAACATGTATTTATTTTAGGCCATATAAAGAACAGCTATGCATGACATAATGAAAAGGAGCAAACAGAAACATTGTTTTCTTTAATAAAAGACTCAGAAACAAAAAACAGGCAATAGACTGTACAACTGGCTTCACATTTGTGAACCTGTACCTTCCACAAAAAATTTTGCTCTACAAAAAAAGACACGTCAGCCTGTAAGAGCTCGCTAATCAGGTTTCAGTGAGCAACACAAACGCCATCAGGGCACAGGTGAGTTTACACAGCAACAAAAGCGCTAAACACACTCTCCCGTTGAGTGTGTGTTTGTGTGTGTGTCTGCATGGTTGACCTCTGTGAATGATAAACTCGTCTCAAAATCAGGGAAAGGTTAGCCTGACAACTGACACCAAAATCTTTCCGCTGCTCTATCACTCGCTACATACATAAGTCTGAGACTGCCATCGTTGAAGTAGTTTGTGGTGACGAGGGGCGTTGTACAAATCAAAGTCATCAGCAATTCGATTTTTTCCAACCAAATCAGAGTACCAAAGCCAATAACGAATTTTCACCCTGGCTCTTGCTCAACCCTTCGGTTTCTGGACCAATCAGACGCCCCCGAATGTGTTCGGTGAAGGGAAAGGTTACAGGTGGGGAACACACACACACACACACACACGCTAAATAATAATTGCTGCACCACAGGCGAGAAATGCCATGTGTCCTTATCCAGTCAGACAGAGGTATGCTGGGAGATTTGATTGGTTTGGAATCAGCAGCAGACAGAAGGTGTCCCCTACAGACAGTAGCACCCTCAAAAGGGATCCAGAATTGCCATTTTCTTAGAGGAGACCGAACCTGTACTGAGAGGTGCTTTAGCTCAATATTAGCTGCTTTAGCTCAATATTAGCTGCTTTAGCTCAATATTAGCTGCTTTAGCTCAATATTATATTATATTAAAAGTATTTAAGAGGAATTCCAGCATTAAAAGCTGCCATATGTAACTTTTTGGGCAACCTGACCAAATTCACATGGAAATGTGTGATATAGATCTGTCATTCTCATTGAACGCAAGTCTAAGAAGCGGTAGATCTGTTCTATGTGCGCTATTTCTATGCTTCCCGTTCTTACGTCTTTCACTTTCGGTTTTGTACACCAGCTTCATACAGCTGAAAGTACAATATTTGTGGTTAAGGAAAATACTGTATATATATTTCACAGCGGTTTAGATAGTACATTGATTCTCTAAACTATACTTGCTTGTTTTATCACAAACTGAAATTAGGTGATCTATTAGAATTTAAGCAACCAGGAAATGGCGGAGCGATTTCTACATAGTGCATCTTTAAAATGTTATGGGTGAAAGAAGTGGTATTTGGTATTTTATTAGGATCCCAATTAGCGGTTGCAAAAGCAGCAGCTACTCTTCCTGGGGTCCACACAAAACATGACATAATACAGAACATTAATAGACAAGAACAGCTCAAGGACAGAACTAGATTTTAAAAATGTTTAAAGGCACACGTAGCCTACATATCAATACACACACAAACTATCTAGGTTAAATAGGGGAGAGGCGTTGTGCCGTGAGGTGTTGCTTTATCTGTTTTTTGAAACCAGGTTTGCTGTTTATTTGAGCAATATGAGATGGAACAGAGTTCCATGCAATAATGGCTCTATCTAATACTGTACGCTTTCTTGATTTTGTTCTGGATTTGGGGACTGTGAAAAGACCCCTGGTGTTATGTCTGGTGGGGTAAGAGTGTGTGTCAGAGCTGTGTGTAAGTTGACTATGCAAACAATTTGGGATTTTCAACACATTAATGTATTTAATAAAAAGATGAAGTGATGCAGTCAGAATCTCCTCAACTCTTAGCCAAGAGAGACTGGCATGCATAATATTTATATCAGCCCTCTGATTACAATGAAGAGCAACACGTGCCGCTCTGTTCTGGGCCAGCTGCAGCTTAACTAGGTCTTTCCTTGCAGCACTGGACCACACGACTGGACAATAATCAAGATTAGACTAAACTAGAGTCTGCAGGACTTGCTTTGTGGAGTGTGGTGTCAAAAAAGCAGAGCATCTCTTTATTACAGACAGACCTCTACCCATCTTTACAACCATTGAATCTATACGTTTTGACCATGACAGTTTACAATCTAAGGTAACACCAAGTAATTTAGTCTCAACTTGTTCAACAGCCACACCGTTCACGTGTGTGTGTGCGCGCTGCGGGGTTGAAGCTACGAACCCATAGGTGGGGTTGACATTCATGCATTCATGATTTATTTGAATGAAAGATAGACACAAGCACATTGAATGAACAATCTAATGTGTTGCATCACAGTGTGTGGAAAGCTTAAAGATTTGTGTTGATAACCAACCCGTCTCCTAGATCTCAGGATCTAACCATAATGCTTCCATAGTCACAAACCGCTTGATCTCCACACAGTACATACACACACACTGCATTACAACCAGGGCTCCTGGTATGTTGGAGAACAATAACAAATATTTGAGGTAATAATTATTTTCCAAGGCGCACTGGTGCTCTTAAATTAAAATTCCAGGTTGTACAGCAACATATTTAAAGGCGCAAATGCGAGTAAAATGGTGGCACTGTAGAGCCTCGATTTGAACTACTTAGTGCCAATGTGATGGCGGCTCTGGTTTGCAGGGTTGTCTCTGCTGCGTTTTAAAGCCGCAGCATTATGTAACCACAAGGGGTTTGAATGATTTGTCTCAGCAGGTGATCAGGTTGTTCGTGTCTGCATTCATCCATTCAGTCCATGGCTTCAGAATAATAGTGTTTATCTGGAACACAACAGTGATGTTAGTCCATGGCTTCAGAATAATAGTGTGTATCTGGAACACAACAGTGGTGTTAGTCCTTCAGAATAATAGTGTGTATCTGGAACACAACAGTGGTGTTAGTCCTTCAGAATAATAGTGTTTATCTGGAACACAACAGTGGTGTTAGTCCTTCAGAATAATAGTGTTTATCAGGAACACAACAGTGGTGTTAGTCCTTCAGAATAATAGTGTGTATCTGGAACACAACAGTGGTGTTAGTCCTTCAGAATAATAGTGTTTATCAGGAACACAGTCACTCAAGCCGAAGCCCTTCAAAAGTTATTCTGAATTTGTTACTTGGAAATGAATAAATAAATAAATAAATAAATAACATGTTAGATAATAGATCACAGCTCACTGCCCGTCTCAAAACACACACCTTAAGGCAGAATGAGCAATGTGTCGACGACGTCCATGAATAAAGCTTCTAGCTAACATATTTTCCCTGAAGTTGCCTACAATAAATAAGATTGGCTGTCCTTCGGTTAAAAACAACTGATCAACACGTCACACTGTTTTTACACCCAGAAATCAAACCAAGAAATTCTAGCCCTGCTGTTATTATTGAGCTGGTCAGTCAGGTCTTTTTTTTTTTTTTTGGCAGCAGACATTAGCGACGACTTGTTCGTACTTTTCCGTCCGTCTGTACGTGGCAGTTGGCTTTCACATCAGGATTGGGTCATCGGGCATCAGTTCAACGTCATTCCCCGTGCATACCAGGGGAGAGTGTGTGTCTGTGTGTCACAGGGGAGTGCGACAGGATGCCAAGTGTGTGCCAACGGTGCCTCTTGTCCTGACCATGGCTGTGAGTCAAGCCTGTGTGTGAGATTCCACCACCACTCTAGTGGTCAGCGTGTGCACACAGGGAAGGGTCATGATCAAACAGGAGAACAACAGACTGAAGGAGCTACCTGGACTTACAGGGCCTTGCAAACGTATTCATCCCCTTTGGCGTTTTTCCTAATTTTGCACATACACAAAATAGTAAAAAATGGTTTAGTGAAATAAAAAAAATCACTTGTTTCAAATAATAATTAAAAAATAAATAACGGAAAAGTGGTGTGTGCATACGTACAGTTGAAGTCGGAAGTTCACATACACCATAGCCAAATACATTTAAACTGAGTTTTTCACAATTCCTGACATTTAATACTAGCAAAAATTCCCTGTCTTAGGTCAGTTAGGATCACAACTTTATTTTAAAGAATTTGAAATGTCAGAATAATAGTAGAGAGAATGATTTATTTCAGCTTTTATTTCTTTCATCACATTCCCAGTGGGTCAGAAGTTTACATACACTCAATTAGTATTTGGTAGCATTGCCTTTAAATTGTTTAACTTGGGTCAAACGTTTTTGGGTAGCCTTCCACAAGCTTCCCACAATAAGTTGGGTGAATTTTGGCCCATTCCTCCTGACAGAGCTGGTGTAACTGAGTCAGGTTTGTAGGCCTCCTTGCTCGCACACGCTTTTTCAATTCTGCCCACAAATGTTCTATAGGATTGAGGTCAGGGCTTTGTGATGGCCACTCCAACACCTTGACTTTGTTGTCCTTAAGCCATTTTGCAACAACTTTGGATGTATGCTTGGGGTCATTGTCCATTTGGAAGACACATTTGCTAACAAGCTTTAACTTCCTGACTGATGTCTTGAGATGTTGCTTCAATATATCCACATAATTTTCATGATGCCATCTATTTTGTGAAGTGCACCAGCCCCTCCTGCAGCAAAGCACCCCCACACCATGATGCTGCCACCCCCGTGCTTCACGGTTGGGATGGTGGTCTTAGGTTTGCAAGTATCCCCCTTTTTCCTCCAAACATAACAATGGTCATTATGGCCAAACAGTTCTATTTTTGTTTCATCAGACCAGAGGACATTTCTCCAAAAAGTACGATCTTTGTCCCCATGTGCAGTTGCAAACCGTAGTCTGGCTTTTTTATGGCAGTTTTGGAGCAGTGGCATCTTCCTTGCTGAGCGGCCTTTCAAGTTATGTCGATATAGGACTTGTTTTACTGTGGATATAGATACTTTTGTACCCGTTTCCTCCAGCATCTTCACAAGGTCCTTTGCTGTTGTTCTGGGATTGATTTGCACGTTTCGCACCAAAGTACGTTCATCTCTAGGAGACAGAACACGTCTCCTTCCTGACTTGTGGAGGTCTACAATTCTTTTTCTGAGGTCTTGGCTGATTTATTTAGATTTTCTCATGATGTCAAGCAAAGAGGCACTGAGTTTGAAGGTAGGCCTTGAAATACATCCACAGGTACACCTCCAATTGACTCAAATGATGTCAATTAATTAAGAAGCTTCTAAACCATGACATCATTTTCTGGAATTTTCCAAGCTGTTTAAAGGCACAGTCAACTTAGTGTATGTAAACTTCTGACCCACTGGAATTATTATTTACTGTATCACAATTGAAATAATCTGTCAGTAAACAATTGTTGGAAAAACTACTTGTGTCATGCACAAGTAGATGTCCTAACCGACTTGCCAAAACTATAGTTTGTTAACAAGAAATGTGTGGAGTGGTTGAAAAACAAGTTTTAATGACTCCAACCTAAGTGTATGTAAACTTCCGACTTCAACTGTATTCACTGCCTTTGCTATGAAGCCCCTAAATAAGATCTGGTGCAACCAATTACCTTCAGAAGTCAAATAATTAGTTAAATAAAGTCCACTTGTGTGCAATCTAAGTGTCACATGACCTCATACACACACACACACACACACACACACACACACACACACACACACACACACACACACACACACACACACACACACACACACACACACACACACACACACACACACACACACACATACACACACCTGTTCTGAAAGGCCCCAGAGTCTGCAACACCACTAAGCAAGGGGCACCACCAAGCAAGCGGCACAATGAAGACCAAGGTGCTCTCCAAACAGGTCAGGGACAAAGTTGTGGAGTAGTACAGATCAGGGTTGGGTTATAAAAAAAATATCCTACGGAGCACCATTAAATCCATTATTTAAAAAAATGGAAAGAATATGGCACCACAGCAAACCTGCCAAGAGAGGGCCGCCCACCAAAACTCACAGACCAGGCAAGGAAGGCATTAATCAGAGAGGCAACAAAAATATCAAAGATGACCCTGAAGGAGCTGCAAAGCTCCACAGCGGAGATTGGAGTATCTGTCTGTAGGACCACTTTAAGCCGTACACTCCACAGAGCTGGGCTTTATGGAAGACTGGCCAGAAAAAAGCCATTGCTTAAAGAAAAAAGTAAGCAAACACATTTGGTGTTCGCCAAAAGGCATGTGGGAGACTCCCCAAACATATGGAAGAAGGTACTCTGGTCAGATGAGACTAAGATTGAGCTTTTTGGCCATCAAGAAAAACGCTATGTCTGGCGCAAACCCAACACCTCTCATCACCCCGAGAACACCATCCCCACAGTGAAGCATGGTGGTGGCAGCATCATGCTGTGGGCATGTTTTTCACCAGCAGTGACTGGGAAACTGGTCAGAATTGAAGGAATGATGGATGGCGCTAAATACAGGGAAATTCTTGAGGGAAACCTGTTTCAGTCTTCCAGGCTCTGTCGTAGCCGGCCGCGACCGGGAGACCCATGGGGCGGCGCACAACTGGCCCAGTGTCGTCCAGGGTAGGGGAGGGAATGGCCGGCAGGGATGTAGCTCAGTTGGTATAGCATGGCGTTTGCAATGCCAGGGTTGTGGGTTCGATTCCCACGGCGGGCCAGTATGATAAAATCAAATAATGTATGCACTCACTAAGTCGCTCTGGATAAGAGCGTCTGCTAAAATGACTAAAATGAAAAAAAAATAATGCTAGCTTAGCCAGCTAGTCCTAAGGAGGACTCTGGTACACATCAGGCAGGAGGGAGTGGGCGACACCATGTGCTAGTAGCTAGCAAGCTGGCTAGCACACAGCGTCGCTAACCAGCACCCGGTGTCGCTAACTATCAAGCTAGCTAGTTAGCTAGCACACAGCGTCGCTAACCAGCACCCGGTGTCGCTAACTATCAAGCTAGCTAGTTAGCTAGCACACAGCGTCGCTAACCAGCACCCGGTGTCGCTAACTATCAAGCTAGCTAGTTAGCTAGCACACGGTGTCGCTAACTATCAAGCGAATTGACGACCATTAGAAGAAAAAAAAATACCATGACAATGAACACACCCCGAAAGTACTGAAAGCTCTGTGTTACCACCTTAGTAATAGGTCTACTGCTTGCAGGATGTGTTGATCAGTTGATTGACAGGCTTAGGCTACTGTAGAACTATAAACGATACACTTTGCTCTAGTGTGGATGCTCGCTAACATTTTCTATAGTTCTGTATAATTTATCATCATAGTTATCGTTATAGTTCTCGTCCTTGAGGGGGGTGGGGGGGGTTGGACTGGACATTAGCACTGTTTGACACTAGTCTCCAACCTCTTATCTGTCGGTGAAAAATGATTAATTCCTGAAAGAACCAGGGGATGAAAGAGAAGAGATTGAACCTGGCACAATGGAGGTGGACCATGATGATATGTTGGTGTTGTTCAGCCTCTCCCCTGAGCTTGCTATCTCCAGCATTAACATTAAAACAGGAGGTGGGGCACGCAAAACACACAGGAGGAATCTAGTCATTATTATTGTGTGTGCGTTCCTGCCTGCGTGTGGTGTGTGTGTGTGCGTTGACGCACAGGAGGAATGTAGCTCATTATCCTCAATTGCTCCAGAAACCCTCCAGGAGACAAAAACACTTTCAGGCAGAAAACATTACAAAATGTTAAACGTGAAACTTAATTCGCATCACAAAACACCAGCAACCAAGATTAAATGTGACACGGTGTGCTTCCAACATGACACGACAACAAGGGAAAACACATTAACCTGTAGAAGGGGAGTAGAGTTTACCACCAGGTCTAGGGGTCCTATTGGTTTCTACCACCACCACCAGGTCTAGGGGTCCTATAGGTTTTTACTACCACTAGGTCTAGGGGTCTTAGTCCTGTGGGTGTGTATTCCGGGAATATTGAAACATACTGTTACAATAGTGGCCATCTTCTCACTGATTTACATTACAATATCATGAAACCAATCTATTTTTATTTTATTTTTTTTATCACTAGTTCTATGATAAAACATAACAACTGAATTGAATTGACCGACAACATTTTTTGGGGAACCCCTGACGTAAATGGTCCGTTCACCAGTCTGTGGTCAGACCCATCAACATCGTGATGAAATAGGGATAAAGGAACGGAACAGGGGCTGTGGCAGCTCTCCGCTGGAGAGAGACGCGTATTGACGAAAAGGGAAATTACAACAGCTGATTAGAGTAGAAAACAGTTGCGTTGTGAGACGTTCGCAAAACTTTCCCCTTGTCAATGTCTTAATGTATAAAAAGAGAGAGGGACCGACAAGCCATCCTTCCAGGCTGTCCTCTGTCATCCTCCTGCCTGTGTGTAATAACACACACACACACACACACACACAAACACACACACACACACACACACGCACGCTAACAGGTCACTGGGAGGTCGATCAACAACATGCCATTATGGGTCAACAATGAGCCCTCAGACGTAAGACCCAAATCAATCTAGTGTCTGACGTACAGTAAAGCCCTGGTGACAGAGACCTGAAAGAGAGCTTTTGTCCAAGTGGTGACGGGAAATGTGACACCAACTAAGTCACAAAATAGTGTTACATGTGCAGCGCGCACACACACACACACACACACACACACACTACTACTGTGAACATCAGCTCCCGCTCCCTTCACACACTCCCGCTCCCTTAGCAGCGAATCAGCCTCAAGGCCCACCAGAACTGGCCAATGCTCATTTCAATGAGCTTGTCAATAAAATCATTATTGAGTAACTCCACATGCTGCTGCTGAACTGTACTGTAGAATCCTGGCTAATATAGTGAAGAACAAAAGAGAACTAAAAAAAAGAGAGAGAGCAGTGACTTAGTGACAGATTGTACTGGCTAGATTAGAATCGGGAAAAAAAATAGTGACTTACTGATAGAAATGTTCCAGCCACTGAATCTCAACTATTGATACCGCACAGTACATGATACCGAGGCTAGAGTAGAACTAAAAGAAAACTAACCCTAAGAAAGAGAGAGCTGAGACTTACTCAAAAATGTATAGGAATCTGGAGGGTCTGGGAGTTGGGTCCACGGCCTAGCTCCTAACCCAGCCTGCAATGCTCTTCTCTGGCCAGATATCCTGCCGTGGTGGCCCCTGCAGAACTCACCTGTAGTGGAGTTAGGCAGTGTTAGACAGTGATTGTCCACACACTGTGAAAAACAACAAATACTGACAGGTTGACCTAAAGTAACTAAGATGCTCCATTTAAACACACACACACACACACACACACACACACACACGTGTCTGACAGCTTCTGGAATGTCACAAATTCCAGCTCTGCACATTTTTGTGAGGCAACATTGTTTTGGTGGTCATGTGAATGACAAGCATTCATGAAGCGCCAAGTAAAAATGCTGTTTTTGACTGACTAGATTGACTTCTGAATCCTGTTGGAGATACAAGAGTTAAAATCTTCAAGTTTAAAAAAGGTTTCATTCCTCAAGTCAAATAAAGCCAACAGCTGGGAATGTAATATATAATAATAATATAATATGCCATTTAGCAGACGCTTTTATCCAAAGCGACTTACAGTCACGTGTGCATACATTTTTACGTATGGGTGGTCCCGGGGATCGAACCCACTACCCTGGCGTTACAAGCGCCATGCTCTACCAATTGAGCTACAGAGGTCCACAATGTGTCAGGGAAGAGAAACTAAGGCTATCACAAGACTACAAAAACAACACTACCACACACACACAACATGACAGAAATAACCTGAGAGATTACTGACAACAAAGCCTGACATTTCAGCCAGTCACACGGTGTGTGTGTATGCGACACTGACATTTCTGTCTGCTTTCAGCCTACACCTGGAACATTGTGACGGAATTGCCCTGCCCACTCAATGTGGCTATTGAGGCTACTAGCCAACCCTTTTCATTATTCTGTCTACAACATGTTTTGATGATGTAATAATTAAATTTTAACAACACATTCCAAATGCAAGCGTTAAGTAAATTATCAATTTCAAGCAATTATGACGTACCAAAATACCATTAGACCTATGCTAGTAATTGTTGCTTGATGCCCCATTGCTGGTGAGGTTGCAAAGTAAAACAGTTAATATTCTTGATCACTAAATAATTTTTGAAGCCGCATATTTACAGTATTATGGCAATCCTCCCTCCCTACAATTTGATGTTTGCGCTGCACCCGATCCTATACAATGCCTTGCAAAAGTATTCAGACCCCTTGGATTTCTTCAAAATTGTATTGTTACAAAGTGGGATTAATGTCAAATAGTGGAATGTCAAAGTGGAAGAAAAACGCTAAATTTTTCTAAAGATAAATACAAAATTAAATAACTAAAATATAGTCGTTGATTAAGTATTCACCTCCCTGAGTCAATACATGTTAGAAACACATTTGGCATCGATTACAGCTGTGAGTCTTCTTGGGTAGGTCTCTAAGAGCTTTGAATACCTGAATTGTGCAATATTTGCCCATTATTCTTATCAATATATCAAACCTTGCATAGATTGTCATGCAGATTTAAGTCAAAACTAACTTGGCCACTCCGGAAAATTCATTGTCTTCTTGGTAAGAACCTCCAGTGTAGATGTGGCCTGGTGTTGTAGGTTATTGTCTGAAAGGTGAATTCCTCTCCCAGTGTCTGGTGTAAAGCAGACTGAAGCAGGTTTTCCCTCTAGGATTTTGCCTGTGCTTAGCTCCATCCCATTTATTTTTATCTGATGCAGCCACCACCAGGCAGTTACTCAGTGATGTGTTGTGTTGGATTTGCCCCAAACGTAGGGCCTTGCATTTAGGCAAAAAGTGTTGGTGTTTTTTTTTTGTTGCAGTATTACTTTAGTGCCTTGTTGCGTACAAGATGGAGTTTTTTTCCCCAAACTTCAGTATAAAATGTAGTGCCTTGGTTGCCACATTTTGTTACAGCCTTATTCTAAATTGGATTAAATAGTAGTGCCTTGGTTTCCACATTTTGTTACAGCCTTATTCTAAATTGGATTAAATAGTTTTTTCCCCCCCTCAATCTACACACAATACCCCATAATGACAAAGCAAAAAACAGGTTTAGAAATGTTGGCAAATGTATTAAAAATAAAAAACGGATATAACATTTACATAAGTATTCAGACCCTTTACTCAGTACTTTGTTTTTTTAGGGGGTAGATCAGCTTTAATATTGCAGATAGATTGTAACTTCCATCAATGTAATTGTCTGCATCACTTCTAATCCCCCATGTATGTATGTTTATACATACATAGTGTGTGTGTGTATGTATGCATGTATGTTTGTGTATATACACACACACACACACACACACACACACACACACACACACACACACACACACAGTACTTTGTTGAAGCACCTGGCTAGATGTGCCAAGCTTATAGAGACATAACCCTAGAGACTTGCAGCTGTAATTGCTGCAAAAGGTGGCTCTACAAAGTATATAGACTTTGGGGGGGTGTGAATAGTTATGCACACTCAAGTTGTTTTTTTTGTCTTATTTGTTTGTTTCACAAGAAAATATATTTTGCATCTTCAAAGTGGTAGGCATGTTGTGTAAATCAAATGATACAAAGCCCCAAAAAATCCATTTTAATTCCAGTTTGTAAGGCAACAAAATAGGAAAAATGCCAAGGGGGATGAATACTTTTGCAAGCCACTATATTTGGGAATTTTCTCCCATTCTTCCCTGCAGATCCTCTCAAGCTCTGAGGTTGGATGGGGAGTGTCGCTGCACAGCTATTTTTCATGTCTCTACAGAGATGTTCGATCGGGTTCAAATCCGGGATCTGGCTGGGCCACTCAAGGACATTCAGAGACTTGTCCCGAAGCCACTCCTGCGTTGTCTTGGCTGTGTGCTTAGGGTCGTTGTCCTATTGGAAGGTGAACCTTCTCCCCAGTCTGAGGTCCTGAGCAGGTTGTCATCAAGGATCTCGTTGTACTTTGCTCCGTTCATCTTTCCCTCTATCCTGACTGGTCTCCCAGTCCCTGCCGCTGAAAAACATCCCCACAGCATGATGCTGCCACCACCATGCTTCACCGTAGGGATGGTGCCTGGTTTCCTCCAGACGTGACACTTGGCATTCAGGCCAAAGAGTTCAATCTTGGTTTTATCAGACGAGAGAATCTTGTTTCACATGGTCTGAGAGTCCTTCGGTGCCTTTTGGCAAACTTCAAGCGGGCTGTCATGTGCCTTTTACTGAAGAGTGGCTTCTGCCTGGCCACTCTACCATAAAGGCCTGATTGGTGGAGTGCTGCAGAGATGGTTGTCCTTCTGGAAGGTTCTCCCATCTCCACAGAGGAACTCTGGAGCTCTGTCAGAGTGACCATCGGGTTATTGGTCACCTCCCTGATCAAGGCCCTTCTCCCCCGATTACTCAGTTTGGCCGGGCAGCCAGCTCTAGGAACGGTCTTGGTGGTTCCAAACTTCTTCCATTTAAGAATGATGGAGGCCACTGTGTTCTTGGGGACCTTCAATGCTGCTTAAATGTTTTTGGTACCCTTCCCCAGATCTGTGCCTCGACACAATCCTGTCTCGGAGCTCTACGGACAATTCCTTCGACCTCATGGCTTGGTTTTTGCTCTGACATGCACTGTCAACTGTGGGACCTTAGACAAGTGTGTGCCTTTCCAAATCATGTCCAATCAATTGAAATTTACCACAGGTGGACACCAATCAAGTTGTAGAAACATCTCAAGAATGATCAATGGAGACAGGATGCACCTGAGCTCAATTTTGAGTCTCATAGCAAAGGGTCTGAATCCTTAATGTAAATACTTTTTATATATAAAATTTGCAAACATTTATAAAACCTGTTTTCATTTTGTTATTATGGGGTATTGTGTGTAGAGTGATGAGGAGTTTTTATTTATTTAATCCACTGTTAATAAGGCTGTAATGTAACAAAATGGAAAAAGGAAAGGTGTCTGAATACATTTGAATGCAGTATACACATGCGCATCCATCTGTGTGCCTCTGGGATGGCTGAGGTCACAGGGCTGAGTCGCTCCCTGCACTGTATCAGTAGCCCATCATAGCCAACCCTAGACAGAGGCCGATCATCTGAATCTCAAAATCATCTGCCACAGCTGCAGTACTATACTTCCTCTCCACTGTGCATTTTAAAATAGTGAGAGATGCCAACCACTAAATCTCAACCAGTCGTCCTGTGTGGCTTGGTTTATAAGAGCGTGGTGCTAGAACACAAAGATTACGGGTTCAATTTCCACAGGGGTTACAAACGAAAAATAGATGCATTGACTGTGCATTTAAGTCACTTTGAAATGAAGCCAACACTATGGAGAGACCAAATGAATGGCAACCATAGGCTACTACTGCATGCTGCACTTCCAGATGCTTCCATCTACTCTACACCCAGCCATTCACATGAACATAAAAACATCTCTGCAACTCTATACCATCAACAGACCCCACTAAGCTAAATGCTGCACTTCCAGATGCTTCCATCTACTCTACACCCAGCCATTTACATGAACATAAAAACATCTCTGCAACTCTATACCATCAACAGACCCCACTAAGCTAAATGCTGCACTTCCAGATGCTTCCATCTACTCTACACCCAGCCATTTACATGAACATAAAAACATCTCTATACCATCAACGGACCCCACTAAGCTAAATGCTGCACTTTCAGATGCTTCCATCTACTCTACACCCAGCCATTCACATGAATATAAAAACATCTCTATACCATCAACGGACCCCACTAAGCTAAACTAAGGGCAAACACCGCAAACACAACCACCTACCACTGAGATAGGCTTATCTTCTATATCCAACCATTAATCAAACTCACTAGTGCAGAAAATGTCTCAGTCCCCTGAGCAATATATTATTCATGTGGTTCTCGCTGACAGACCCTATTTGAATCTACAACATTATGATGATAATCATGTTGACAAGCGTCTCATTGGCTGGTTCCCATTCCAAGAACATTCCACCTTCAGGCTGCCCTTGACAATGACTGGTCCTCACAGGTCGCTAAGGCTTGAAAGCGGCAATCAGTAGTTGAAACAATAAAGCATCCTCCCTGTATCGGTAAAAAGCAGAGGGATGGGGCTGGAGAAATGTAACCACAATCAAATTCATAGACCGAGCTATGGATGCGAGGACTGACCATCCATGATATAAAAATGATCGTTTTAACCAGGTTATGAGGCTATACAGTGTTTGTAAACAAAGTAAATGTAAACAAACATTGGAGTAAAACAGGCTTACATTTTGGGTTCTGATGGGGAACGACAGTTGAACTCAGCTCATGAGGCATTTATAAGTCATATTCTTCAAGAATCAAAAAGGGCTACATATCATTCATTTAGAAGTCCGAAAATGCCCCTTTAAATATTTGCACCAGCAATGTGAGATGGAGGACATTTGTCAAATGGCCTATGCACCATATAGAAGACACGGGCTTATGTAAGGTCATATCTCTTCTGTAGCTAGACAACCAGAAGGCTACTGTATCATATTGTCTAAAGCTCCCCTATGTGACACATTCTACAGTTGAATATACACCATTACCACCAGATTACAACCAGTATTGATGTCATTGCAACTAGGGCTGTGGCTCATGAAAATTGTGTCAGCCGGTAACTGTTATGCAAATATTAACTGCCGGTCTCATGGTAACGGACCGTCAATTAACATAAAACATGTTTAGCGTCTTCCTAGCATAGCCTACAAGCCCCTGGTGCGGACCTTTGGAACATCTACATTTAAAAAAGTCTAATAAATCAATTAAAAATTGCCTACACCAGCACAATAAATATATGACTTATTTTAGTCAGGTCTAAAGAAACATTATGATATTTAGAAAAGGCAGCCTATTTCAGAAGAACATTCTGAGTCGTCCTTATGTTAGCCATATGGCATAACCAGATCAAGGCCTGTGGGCTAACACTAGTTCATTTAACAGACAAGATTTGCTTATAATTCCCGTGGCATTATTTTATAAAGAAGAATACAACTGAACATAGCTGAATAAAATAAAGGATATTTTTCCTAAACGATTCCCGAGGGAGTGCGCACATGCGGCTATTCTGTGTTGAGCGGTTAACAAAGTGATCATTTGAAACAGGTCCTCCTATATGCTTAATTTAGAGATTTATGCAATTTATGTTTTGATTTCTGTTATGGAGGTTTTCATAGTGTTGTGGGAACCAGGTTAGAGTTAGTAGATAAGTGGCTTGTAACAGAGGGTATATAAGTGAGATGGTCCTCTGTAGCTCAGCTGGTAGAGCACGGCGCTTGTAACGCCATGGTAGTGGGTTCGAACCCCGGGACCACCCATACACAAAAATGTATGCACGCATGACTGTAAGTCGCTTTGGATAAAAGCGTCTGCTAAATGGCATATTATTATTATTATTATTGTTCAGTAGTTCGGTAATGGCAAGAGGCAGAGCCCTGTCCTTCTGTTATAGCGAACCATGGTACCTATTATTATTATTACTATTATTAACTATTAAATATTAAAATGAACTCCCCAGCTAAGTGTTAAATATCTTCTTGCATCATGAATTACTTGATACCCGAGAAACTCATAACAATTTCTAATACATTTTAAGGCTGCATGATACGACTAATGATTTGAAAAAGGTCACATGAAGGGCATTCGCTCTGCTCAGTTTCTTGCGCAGGCTGCACACACTTCATCAGTCTCTCATTCACAATTTGACAAATCACTTGATAATATTCTCACCCCATCAGACTATTCTCAATTAAATTTTCAATATAATTTGGTCTTTACATATAGCCTAGTAATATATGTGGAATTATTTTAGATTTAAGATTATTATTATTTTTTAATCATCCGTAGCCGGTTACACCGGTTGTAAAGCGGATTAATGAGATTAATTTTAAGAATTTAGCAATAAATATAGCAGCATGAGAAAACTGGGATCCTCTTTTAAATAGTGGCCAGTCAAAACTCTGTTTTCACATGCAATTGCACAATGACGGGGCTTTATAAGAACACGTTTCACTAAGCGCTGGAGGCTATGGGGACTCCAACCCTATTCCAAGGGTACTAGGTCTATACTGTAGGCTACAAGTTATTAGTTAGTTGTGATACAAACCTTAAATCAACATACAGGCCTATGGACTACGCTACATGATGCATGCGACATTAACCTTTTACTGCAGTGGGCTAAAATCAGGGTCACCCAGAGTTTCTTGGTAGTCTTAAAACAAATCTACTTTGAAAACAAAAGTATACACACGGTTATGGGCTTAAAGATGTATTCCATTTTTGGAGTTTGCATCCCAGTATTATACTTTATATACACACACACACCTCACAGAAGACTGAAATATAACAAAATCGTTTGACATTAAAAAAAAAAAAACTGAAAATACTGTGTTTCTATCGTGTTTATTAGTTATGAAATTATGACAAATATTAATAACATTCCACCCCATGGCGCCACTAAGTCATTTTACTGCAGGAAAAACCTACAAAACTAGTTTCCATCCAACCTTTTTATGCGAGTACATGTCGGATAAAAAAAAAAAAAAAAAAAAAAAAAAGTCACGACAGGCATGATGGAAACAGCTAAATTTGTCGTAAACTTTCCAAATTTCGAAAAAAAAAAAAACACTTCAGACAAGGTGGGATCTTTGTGTGTCGGAAAATGAATTATGCGAGAAATGGCGGTGGAAACGCTTTTATGCGCAAAAATGTATATACAGTGCCCTCCATAATAATTGGGACAGTGAAATTTTGGATTTGAAAATATACAATGAATATGGAGGTTAGAGTGCAGACTGTCTCCATAATCGGGTGAACCGTTTAGAAATTACATACAATTTTGTATATAGTCCCCCATTGTAGAGGACCAAAAGTATTGGGACAAATTCACTTGTGTATTAAAGTAGTCAAAAGTTTAGCATTTGGTCCCAAATTCCTAGCACGCAATGATTACACCAAGCTTGTGACTCTACAAACTTGTTGGATGCATTTGTGGTTTGTTTTGGTTGTCTTTCAGATTATTTTGTGCCCAACAGAAATGAATGGTAAATAATGTGTCATTTTGGAGTCACTTTTATTGTAAATAAGAATAGAATGTTTAATACTTCTACATTAATGTGGATAATACCATGATTACGGATAGTCCTGAATGAAATCGTGAATAATGATGAGTGAGAAAGTTAGACAGAAATATCATACCCCCAAGACATGCTAACCTCTCACGGTTTTGGAGATGCCTAGTAACCGTGACTCAACGGGCACGTGGAATTTGACTGCCGCCATGACTCGGGACTGCTAGTGTTGGGGTAATACAACCACCTTAACAGCCCTAATTGCAACCATCTTTGCCTCCTGGGCTTTTCGCACACGACAGTGTCTAGGGTTTACCGAGAATGGTGTGACAAACAAAAAACATCCAGTCAGTGGCAGCTCGTTGATGAGCGAGGTCAAAGGAGAACGGCAAGAACCATGCTAACAAGCGAGCCACACACAGGCAAATAACAGTGCAGTACAACAGTGGTGTGCAGAACGGCATCTCAGAATGCACAACTCGTCAGTCCATGTCACGGATGGGCTATTGCAGCAGACGACCATACCGGGTTTCACACACCAGCTAAAAACAAGAAATGGCTCCAGTGGGCACGCGATCACCAACACCGGACAATTGAGGAGTGGAGAAACATTGCCTGGTCCGACGAATCCCGGTTCGTCGCACTTGTTGGCTGCTTTTCCTTCACTCTGTGGTCCGACTCATCCCAAACCATCTCAAATTTGGTTGAGGTCAGGAGATTGTGGAGGCCAGGTCATCTGATGCAGCACTCCATCACTCCTTGGTCACTAAGTCCCACTAAGCCCAAACCAGATGGGATGGCGTATCGCTGCAGTATGCTGTGGTAGCCATGCTGGTTAAGTGTGCCTTGAATTCTAAATAAATCACAGACGGTGTCACCAGCAACGCACCCCCACACCACCTCCTCCATTCTTCACGGTGGAAACCACACATGCGGATATCATCCGTTCACCTATTCTGCGTCTCACAAAGACATGGCGGTTGGAACCAAAAATCTCAAATTTGGACTCAACAGACCAAAAAGGACAGATTTCCACTAGTCTAATGTCCATTGCTCATGTTTCTTGGCCCAAGCAAGTCTCTTCTTCCGATTGGCCAGCGGTAGGCATACAGTGCACTTGATTTGCTCTCCGGGCCCTCCAGGAAGGCAGAGTTTGTACCTTCAGACACATGAAATGGTTCAAAATGAGAACCGGTTTTAGAACTCAGATTCGGCTGAAAAGATGTTAACATTGTCAGAAATGCTACAATAAAAAAGGCAGGACATCGTTGGTTCTTAATGGACGGAAATGTGCATGTGAGAGCGATAAATTATCAAATGTAATAAAAACAGTTGCACCTACAAATGTATTCAACCCAAATGGATCCAAGTCTAACTGTCCCCTTGTGGACTCTGTAGCCTTGTTTTAATCTGACGTCTAGAATTTGAGCCAGGTTTGGGCAAAAATAATTGTCTAAAAGAACCCTAATGCCAACGACCCTGTCAAAAAATCCGCTATAGTGGTTCTCGGTAACGGACGGACAAATCATGACGAGAGTGTGTTGTGTACCTCTAATCAAGTTGATTTCCAAATGCTCATCGACATTGGTGTCATGTTGGCTAAGATATGATGGGAGAATTATATTTAACATTGAGCTTCAAATCAATGCATATAATTTACATATCTACCTCAATTACCTCGTACCCCTGCACATCGACTCGGTACTGGTACCCCGTATATATAGCCAAGTTATCATTACTTATTGTCAAATCAAATCAAATTTTATTGGCCACATGCGCCGAATACAACAGGTGCAGACATTACAGTGAAATGCTTACTTACAGCCCTTAACCAACAGTGCATTTATTTTTAATCAAAAAGTAGAATAAAACAACAACAAAAAAGTGTTGAGAAAAAAAGAGCAGAAGTAAAATAAAATAACAGTAGGGAGGCTATATATACAGGGGGGTACCGGTGCAGAGTCAATGTGCAGGGGCACCGGCTAGTTGAGGTAGTTGAAGTAATATGTACATGTGGGTAGAGTTAAAGTGACTATGAATAAATAATTAACAGAGTAGCAGCAGCGTAAAAAGATGGGGTGGGGGGGCAGTGCAAACAGTCCGGGTAGCCATGATTAGCTATTCAGGAGTCTTATGGCTTGGGGGTAGAAGCTGTTGAGAAGTCTTTTGGACCTAGACTTGGCACTCCGGTACTGCTTACCGTGCGGTAGCAGAGAGAACAGTCTATGACTAGGGTGGCTGGAGTCTTTTACAATTTTGAGGGCCTTCCTCTGACACCGCCTGGTATAGAGGTCCTGGATGGCAGGAAGCTTGGCCCCAGTGATGTACGCACTACCCTCTGTAGTGCCTTGCGGTCAGAGGCCAAGCAGTTGCCATACCAGGCGGTGATGCAACCAGTCAGGATGCTCTCGATGGTGCAGCTGTATAATTTTTTGAGGATCTGAGGACCCATGCCAAATCTTTTCAGTCTCCTGAGGGGGAATAGGCTTTGTCGTGCCCTCTTCGCGACTGTCTTGGTGTGTTTGGACCATGATAGTTCGTTGGTGATGTGGACACCAAGGAACTTGAAGCTCTCAACCTGTTCCACTACAGCCCCGTCGATGAGAATGGGGACGTGCTCAGTCCTCTTTTTTTTCCTGTAGTCCACAATCATCTCCTTTGTCTTGGTCACGTTGAGGGAGAGGTTGTTATCCTGGCACCACACGGCCAGGTCTCTGACCTCCTCCCTATAGGCTGTCTCATCGTTGTCGTTGATCAGGCCTACCACTGTTGTGTCGTCGGCAAACTTAATGATGGTGTTGGAGTCGTGCCTGGCCATGCAGTCATGGGTGAACAGGGAGTACAGGAGGGGACTGAGCACGCACTCCTGAGGGGCCCCCGTGTTGAGGATCAGGGTGGCAGATGTGTTGTTACCTACCCTTACCACCTGGGGGCGGCCCGTCAGGAAGTCCAGGATCCAGTTGCAGAGGGAGGTGTTTAGTCCCAGGATCCTTAGCTTAGTGATGAGCTTTGAGGGCACTATGGTGTTGAACGCTGAGCTGTAGTCAATGAATAGCATTCTCACGTAGCGTAGTAGCATTCTTGTGCATTTATTTTCTTTCCTCTATTTTCTTAAAACTGCATTGTTGGTTAAGGGCTTGTAAGTAAGCATTTCACGTATGCTACCGTACCCGTAGACTTCCAGTCATTGCGCTAACGCTAGTTAGCATTGGCTCGTGAACCTACCCAACTTCCTTCATACTGCACGCAGAGACATTAAAATGGTATCCACGAGTTCATCGGACTCTGTAAGTAGAAAGAATCTCGCAGTATCCCTTTTAAAACAGCTAACGGACAGCTAATGAAAAGACCATCTTCAAAAAGATGCTTATAAGAACCATCAGAGCCCATCTCCCGCCCACCGAGCCGTCCTGGTCTGCACTTAGGGGGACGAAGGCCGCACGGAGGCTGCCTGCGACTGCCCCCAGCCACGGAAAACCGGGGATTCCGATTGATGGCAAAGCGACCCTCAGACAGGCGTAGCCCCAGGAAGAACCTGGGTCCGCAAGGTGCGTTCGAAGTGTCGATGATCAACGTGACCTGCAATTCACATTAGTTCTCGCAGCTAGCTGCTGTCTTTTCATCGACGCACGAGCGATCCACTGCTAAGAGTACTTTTTTTCCACGCAGAGGCTAGTGGGTAGGCGGCGTTAGGAAGGTTGCCCACAGGGTTGTCCTCATTCTGGCGAAGGCCCCCAAAGACAACCTGTTATTTTATAGCCCACCAACTCCTCACCTACATCATCATATCAACGATCTCAATGATGAATCAATAAAGCTCCATGGGAGCCGAGAAAGGGAAAAAAAATTACGTTCGCGGGGTCTACACAAAATAGTCTCACCGCATATTTCTTTAACAAGATGTATGATAATCCATATTGACAATCCTTATGATTCATTCCTGACCCGGAAGGCCGATTTACACTCTTGGTGGTAGGTTAATTAGAAATGAAAAATAGTACAGTTACGTAGCTAGGGCTGTAAATTGCCAGGGACCTCACGTTAGGATATGATCACGATATTTAGGTGCCGATACGATATGTATATGAGATTCTCAATGTATTGTGATTAGATACTGCAATTTGAAATGGCACACATACACAATCCATGTCTCAATTGTCTCAAAGCTAAAAAAAAAAATCCTTCTTTAACCTGTCTCCTCCCCGTCATCTACGCTGATTGAAGTGGATTTAACAGGTGACATCAATAAGGGATCATAGCTTTCACCTGGATTCACCTGGTCAGTCTATGTCATGGAAAGAGCATGTAGAACACGTGTCAAACTCATTCTACGGAGGGTCGAGTGTCTACGGGTTTTCGCTCTACCCTTGTACTTGATTGAGGAATTAAGGTCACTAATTAGTAAGGAACTCCCCTCACCTGGTTGTCTAGATCTTAATTGAAAGGAAAAACCAAAAACCTGCAGACACTTGGTCCTCCGTGGAATGAGTTTGACACCCCTGATGTAGAAGCTGGGATGTGATTGGCTCCAACATCCACCAATCATGAAAAACATCAGGCCTGTTTTCCAGACGCAGATTCAGCCTAGTCCTGGACTACAAGTAAATTCTGAGATTCTCAGTTGAAAGTGCTTTACTAGTCCAAGAATTGGCTTATATTAAAATGATTTGTGTCCCTTTCGGGAAATGTCTTAATATGTCTCTGGAACCACGAACCAGCCCCCTTGACTTAGCCTTTGTTTACATGTCGAGTGTTTACAGTGATCGAACGGTTGTCATGGGTGAAGAAAGGTCAAGGAGGGTGTCATTTTTCCTGTTACTGTTTGACTCACAACACAATCCCTGCGTTCAGTCAGCTGACATTTATGTAGCCCTTCAGCTTTTATACAAACCACACACACACACACACACCGGCTCTGTAGGTAGGGACAGAGAAAGACTCCACTTTCAAGAACTTCTCGTCAGGCATTGCATCTACTGTATCCAGACGGCCTTATCTTTATATTAAATGCTGCAGCGATAGTTCCAATAACATCTCTACGTACAATAAGCCTGCCCTACACGAATTGCCAACATATATCTCTACAGAGCCAAGTCATAAGGCAGGTCTCTCTCTACATATCAGTTCAATGTGTACTCAAAACACCAGTAGCTATGTGTCCACAGGCCTGTAGGGACTAGGGAGTGATCTAATGCTCACATAAAAAGGAGAGAGAGAGGAGGAGGTCCATCTAAACACACCCTACTGCTCCTACTGGCATGGTCCCAAGCCTGGCCTCTACAAGGCAGTTCAAAACTAGAAGGTTGCTTCAAGAAGTAGGAGGGTAATCTTTGCATGCTCACACACATTTTAGGGAGGAACAGGAAAGAGGCCCCCGTTCCCAGGCATAGTATCTATCCAGATTTCCTTAAAATAATCCTCACTTCAAGCTCAGAAAACATCCAAGTGCATACAGGGACACACACACACACACAGTCCCTTTGTCTATTCTCTTCCTCCTCCTGCAGGAGTGTTGATAACATTATGGCAGGAACATTTTATACCATTCTGCCATGAAAGACCCTGAAACACTACTGTTATTGGCCAAACCTCTATCCCAAACCTCCTATCCCGCAGTCCCTCTACCCCTCAGTCCCATCCCGCTATCCCGCTATCCCTCTGGCCCTCTGGCCCTCTGGCCCTCTGGCCCTCTGGCCCTCTGGCCCTCTGGCCCTCTGGCCCTCTGGCCCTCTGGCCCTCTGGCCCTCTGGCCCTCTGGCCCTCTGGCCCTCTGGCCCTCTGGCCCTCTGGCCCTCTGGCCCTCTGGCCCTCTAGCCCTCTAGCCCTCTAGCCCTCTAGCCCTCTAGCCCTCTAGCCCTCTGTCCCTCTATCCTGCAGTCCTATCCCCCTAGCCCCCAGTCCCTCTATCCTGCAGTCCTATCCCCCTAGCCCCCAGTCCCTCTATCCTGCAGTCCTATCCCCCTAGCCCCCAGTCCCTCTATCCTGCAGTCCTATCCCCCTAGCCCCCAGTCCCTCTATCCTGCAGTCCTATCCCCCTAGCCCCCAGTCCCTCTATCCTGCAGTCCTATCCCCCTAGCCCCCAGTCCCTCTATCCTGCAGTCCTATCCCCCTAGCCCCCAGTCCCTCTATCCTGCAGTCCTATCCCCCTAGCCCCCAGTCCCTCTATCCTGCAGTCCTATCCCCCTAGCCCCCAGTCCCTCTATCCTGCAGTCCTATCCCCCTAGCCCCCAGTCCCTCTATCCTGCAGTCCTATCCCCCTAGCCCCCAGTCCCTCTATCCTGCAGTCCTATCCCCCTAGCCCCCAGTCCCTCAATCCTGCAGTCCTATCCCTCTATCCTTCAAAAACGGTTTCCTTCAGTCTTTCAATCATTCCATCATTTTATATCCTTCAGTTCGTTAAAAGGGAAAGGTTATTTTCTTTTAAGTGGTTCCAGCTCTTTTTAAAGCACTTTAAAATAGCTTCTTCCTATAATGGTTTAGAAGCAATCCATGTTTATTTTTGTACTGAAAAAGGCATTACATTTCCCTTATCTGTGAAAAAGGTGGTTTTTTCCTTTTAAGTATAGTTGGTCATCTGCAGTTCACACATTGACGGATCGTGTTGAAGCATGAAGAGGAATGACAGAAAACAACAAGCAGAGAAATGTGCTGTAGGCTAGGCTACTGTAACACAGCAACACATTAACCCTATCAGTACCAAGACCCCAGCAAAAAATAAATAATAATGGCGTTTCATTTATCTGCATGTCCAGCCCTTATATTTAGCATCACAACGAAGGGTTTTACCTTTTTTTTTTTCAGGACAACCAGAACTACAAGTAGAACAAAACAATATGACAAACGGTTGTATTCATGAGTTTTATTGAGGTCAGCGCCCCCCGACAGTATATGAACACGTCATAAGCCTTGAATTATTGTATTTTTAGAATTACAGGAAACTAGCTTTAAAAAAAACGGAAACTTTCTCTCAGCCTCACGGTTCTGAATGGAGAATAGCCGTTTGCGTCACCGAGCAAAGAACAAAAATCTATTAAATCCAGTTTAGATGCTAACCCCCTCCCCAAATTTACATTTACATTTACATTTTAGTCATTTAGCAGACGCTCTTATCCAGAGCGACTTACAGTTAGTGAATACATATATACATTTTTTTTATACTGGCCCCCAGTGGGAATCGAACCCACAACCCTGGCGTTGCAAACGCCATGCTCTATCAACTGAGCTACATCCCTGCCGGCCATTCCCTCCCCTACCCTGGACGACGCTGGGCCAATTGTGCGCCGCCCATGAGTCTCCTGGTCGCGGCCGGCGGCGACAGAGCCTGGATACGAACCAGGATCTCTAGTGGCACAGTTAGCACTGCGATGCAGTGCCTTAGACCACTGCGCCACTCAGGAGTACATAACCTAATATGGATGCCAATGTTTTGTTATATCTTTGCATGCGTTCATTTGACTTCCCATCTGGGGCAGCACCTGCTTGTTTTACGGGACTCATTAGCTAACAGACAGGTGTGAACCATATAGGGATGTATTCATTATGCCGATTGTTGCAAAAATATTTCATCTGTTGTAAAACGTTTTGCAACAGAAACTGTTTACTCCAAAACACTCTTCAAGGTGACGTAAAAGCTGTTGAGTTCTTAAAACAGAAGTTGTAGTTCACTTTAATTGTATGCTTCAGGTCTCCACGCAGTGTTCGGCACAAGCCACCAAACTTGTGCTACAGCGGAGTGACGTCCGTGGGGTTCCTTAAAAACTTATTCCAGACGCTTATTTATTTTTTAAAAAAGAGAGACATGACTGAACTATAACTAATGTTAAAGATCAAAACGGAACGGAACTCAACAGCGTTCGGAGTAAACGGTTTTGCAAAAGAAAAAAACGTTTTGCAACAGGATCGGTGTAATGAATACACCCCAGGTGTGCGTGCAAAGCAAAAACAAAACATTGGCATTCATATTAGATTTTGATTTGGGGAGGTGGGTAGCATCTCAAAATTGGATTGAATAGCTTTTTGTTCATTGCTCGGTGATGCAAACAGCGATTCTCTAAATCAGACATGTCTACCGATTATGGATGTAGCTTCGGATGCGGGACACATGCTTCTAGCAGGTAGCAGTTCAGTCATTTAGCTGAAAATTCTCAACGCCACGATATGTACTTCACATCTCAATGGAGTTGAGTGGCGATGAGTTTTGGCAGAGTATACCTCCTACTATATTGAGTTGGTATCAGTCGATCAGTCTATACTTTAATGCGTACCTTGTACGTACAGTTGAAGTCGGAAGTTTACATACACTTACGTTGGAGTCATTAAAACTGGTTTTTCTAAAGTATCTATATCCACAGTAAAATGAGTCCTATATCGACATAACCTGAAAGGCTGCTCAGCAAGGAAGAAGCCACTGCTCCAAAACCACCATAAAAAAGCCAGACTACGGTTTGCAACTGCACATTGGGATGAAGATCGTACTTTTTGGAGAAATATCCTCTGGTCTGATGAAACAAAAATAGAACTGTTTGGCCATTATGACCATCGTTATGTTTGGAGGAAAAAGGTGGTGCCTCAATTGGTAGAGCATGGCGCTTGTAACGCCAGGGTAGTGGGTTCGATCCCCGGGACCACCCATACGTAAAAATGTATGCACACATGACTGTAAGTCGCTTTGGATAAAAGCGTCTGCTAAATGGCTTATTATAAGCCGAAGAACACCTCCCAACCGTGAAGCACGGAGGTGGCAGCATCATGCTGTGGGGGTGCTTTGCTGCAGGAGGGACTGGTGCGCTTCACAAAATAGATGGCATCATGAGGAAGGAAACTGATGTGGATATATTGAAGCAACATCTCAAAACATCAGTCAGGAAGTTAAAGCTTGTTCGCAAATGGGTCTTCCAAATGGACAATGACCCCAAGCATACTTTCAAAGTTGTGGCAAAATGGCTTAAGGACAACAAAGTCAAGGTATTGGAGTGGCCATCACAAAGCCCTGACCTCAATCCTATAGAACATTTGTGGGCAGAACTGAAAAGGCGTGTGAGAGCAAGGAGGCCTACAAACCTGACTCAGTTACACCAGCTCTGTCAGGAGGAATGGGCCAAAATTCACCCAACTTATTGTGGGACGCTTGTGGAAGGCTACCCGAAACGTTTGACCCAAGTTAAACAATTTAAAGGCAATGCTACCAAATACTAATTGAGTGCATGTAAACTTCTGACCCACTGGGAATGTGATGAAATAAATAAAAGCTTAAATAAATAATTCTCTCTACTATTATTCTGACATTTCACATTCTTAAAATAAAGTGGTGATCCTAACTGACCTAAAACAGGGAATTTTTACTAGGATTAAATGTCAGGAATTGTGAAAAACTGAGTTTAAATGTATTTGGCTAAGGTGTATGTAAACTTCCGACTTCAACTGTATGTTTGTCCTGTGTAAAGGGGTTATTTTCTTTGGGTGCTGCAATACGTAGTTTCTGATAATTGCGCCGCGTAATCCACTGTCTTCCAATGGATTATGACAACAGGTAGAGTAAATTCAAAGGTAATTCTATTCAAAATTCTGTCTCATAAGGAAACTTTCCAAGTTTTTGCAGTGCTACACAGAGGCGTATTACTAACCTGCAGAGTTTACTCATACCGTGGCGCCAACAGCTGTTACAATGACCACGTTTACATGCATGCCAATATCCCGTTATTATTCGGGATACTCAAGTATTCTGTTTGAGGTGACACATATAATCATCATATCCAGTTTACAATAACCCAAATAAGCTTGTATCCCGGTTATGAGAATCCAGAATAAGATGCCTGGGATATATGCCGATTTTAGAAGGGATACTGTGGCATGTAAACATCTTATCCCGTTTACTGTTGTTTTTACATTTTCGTCCTTTAGCAGACGCTTTTATCCAGACGATTTACAGTTAGTGCATTCATCTTAAGATAGCTAGGTGGGACAACCATATATCTCAGTCATAGTAAGTCGATTTTTCCTCAATAAAGAATTCACCAGCAAAGTATGCCATGCTCAGTTTCGCATAGAGTCACCTTTGCAGTTCAGTTGGAAAGAGTAATAGTTTGAATACTAACTGAAGTCAGGACACTGACTGTAGGCCTGACATGTAGCCTATTATAATATTTATTCCTGCAGAAGTAAGTGTTTCTTGCAGTAAAATTACAGACCAAATGTTTATT
Source organism: Coregonus lavaretus (assembly GCF_964263955.1). NCBI lineage: Eukaryota > Metazoa > Chordata > Actinopteri > Salmoniformes > Salmonidae > Coregonus > Coregonus lavaretus. The sequence goes on from NC_139996.1 coordinate 5,805,186, forward strand.
TTGTCTCGAGGAACAGGAGTGGAGAAATGTGATGTATTTATTTAATCTTCAGAAAATGTAAAAGTGCGCTAGTGGACATTGTTGTGTAAACATGCTATTTTTTCAACAACATAAAAGTTTGACAGTATTTCACTTTCAACCACATAACATAAAACATGCATCCAAGACGAATTGAAAGACTAGCAGAAACATATGGAATCGTTTTCACAGCTTTTTCATTTCCTTACAACCAGTTATTAAACTGACGTCATTTCGAAGATTTGCAAGGAAAATCTCCCCTGTCCCCTAACAGAGGATCTATGCAAGCGGAACATACCTCCGCCATGCTTGCCTCGGGCTAGCAAGGTAGCTATCAACAGCCATTGTCAGCCAATCCAGTAGGGTCTGGAAGCTATAGCGAGCTTCGATTGGTCAATATAAACGCGATGTGGCGGAGTATGAGTCAAAACTTCAGTTTTCCCCAACTTTAGTCCTGCCCTGTTCAACTCCCTCGCCCATGCTCGCATTGCTCAACTGTCCCTCGCCTACATCGCGTCATTGAAAATGAATGGGGCTCTGTTGTTTCATCGCACCCAACGTGCTAGATGGATTTCCAGTGTAATCGTCTTCCGCTCCGCAAGAGAGGCAGAAATTAAAAGAGAACTTTACCGATGTCAAAGTTGATGATACATTCATTCTATCGATTTATGACATTCGGGTAAGCAAGGGCTTTATTTAGTATGTTATTCTAAAGCGTCAAGTAATGACAGAAGATAAGCTGCATGCATCTAATTGTATACAAGTTGATTAACAGCCTACCTAATGTCGGAAATTATAAGCAGAAAAGTAGCTTTTTTTTCCCGCAACCCCCTGTCAAAAAATCGTTCCGCTCTCCCTGGACAAATTAGGAATATTCTGTTTATTCCTAGCTACAGGGATACTTGTGAGCGAAATATCAAAAGTGTTTATCAGTTTATCCTGAATAAGACCTTAACCGGGATATGAGCTATTATCCGGAATACTGGTGGAGACTGTCACAACAAGGAATAATCATAATCAGAAGCGTCAAATGGGCACTTTGCGCTTTGCGCGGTTGAACTTAACAATGCGTGATTCTTGAAATTCTATCATCAAAACACAAATTCCACCAGACGACAGACGCTACATAATTAACTCATTTTCCATCAATCTACCAACTTAATAAATTGGTTATTTGTCCAAAGAAGTTTAACATATAATTCAAATAAAAATCACATTCAACTATGCAAACCGACTGTTCTTCAACTAAAAAGAGTTATTGATAAATTAAAATAACATAAAGAAATGTTGAGCGGAATAAACTGAAGTTTGTGTCTACTTACAGTGTAGAAAGCGAAGACAATCCAGAGTTCTCCTTTCAATAGTATTTGAACAGCAGCAAGGCGGCTTTTGAGCTGTGCTGTCTTGGTTTGCAAACAGTGGGGAGGAGAATCCGACGGATGTATGCAGGTACCGTAATGTGAGGTACGCACAAGTGAGCGCAGTATCATTACAGTATCATTACCGTAATATGTAGGTTTTTCATAAGCCCCGTCTTATTTTGAGAAAATCAAATCACATTGCAAACATATAGCTATGCTATTTATTAGGGAAGCAACTAATCAATCAATCAATCACATGTATTTATAAAGCCCTTTTTACACCAGCAGTTGTCACAAAGTGCTTATACAGAAACCCAGCCTAAAACCCCAAAGAGCAAGCAATGCAGATGTAGAAGCACAGTGGCTAGGAAAAACTCCCTAAAAATTCAGGAACCCAGGAAGAAACCTAGAGAGGAACCTAGAGAGGAACCAAGCCAGAAAATGTGGAATACATTGGCCATGCTGTCAATCCAGCATGACTTCTGCCACGTTCAAAACAACTGGAAACTCGGAACTGGGAAATCTCAGACTTCAGTGAGTTCAAGACAACTAGGAACTCGGAATAAAACGAGCTCCGACTGGGAAAATACGTTTTGAACGGTCATCCAACTTGGAATTCCAAGTCGGGAACTCCGGCCTCTTTCTAGAGCTCCGACCTGAAGAAAACTGACGTCATGATTCAACCTTGTTTTTTTCAGAGTTCCCAGTTGTCTTGAAAGCACCATAAATCCAGAGAATGACAGACTTTAACGGCAAAGTCTCATGACAAAATTTGCCCATAAGAAGGACCGCTGCGCCACCTTCCTGTGGGCAAGGTGTTCAAGTGAGCACAGCACAATGGTGAGTCCAAAAATATATTGTATGCTGCTGCATAAATGATGTAATATGCCAGGGAGATACAGTAGCTAAGAAAGTAATACTAAGTGTATGTTGTGTAGTAAGCTGTTAGTAGCCCATGTCCCTCACCCTAATAATTTGGTCCCTTCCCCCCTCATAACTTAGCCTACTGTTCTGACTTGGTGGTGCACATGGAGCCTATAGCCTGTTTTAGAGAAATGTAATCATCGAATATTGTAAGAGCTTTCATTGTCTGCTTATATCCCCCCTTTATTTATTCTATGGTTCTGACTTGGTGTACAGGGAGAACACTGTAAGAACGGCCCAGGTTCTGAATTCTGTGGCTGTAAATTTCAAAAGTGCTGAACAAATAGTTATATCGACTACGTCCGTCTTAGCTCACTCATTAATATCTTAATCGAAATTACGGATTGCCTCTTATCCGCTCGTCGTCCCCTTATGCCATAGTTTGTACATATCAATTGTCAGTAGAAACCACATTTGTTTAAGCAAGTCAGCCATATCAGCTATGTTTTTAAAAAAAGGCAGTAAATGAGGCTGAATGAACTGTTTCGCTGCCAGATAAGGTTCCGCTGATAGCCAGGTGTAGCAGTGGTAAGGATTCACCCCATGATGCTGAAAAGAAAGCTCTGCTGTTGGGAATGCTTTATGTAGGCCCAAACAGTTTGTGGGCACCGCTTGTCACCGTTATAGTGCAATTAATGTATTGTTTAGTGTTGGGTTGTGTAGTGTAGTGGCTTTGCTGGCATGTATAAAAAAAATTGGGGGAGCTTGCCCCACCAAGATTTACATGCTAAAATCACCACTGATAAGAGTACATGACCATTAAGTCCAGATCCTTCTTCAAGATGTTCAAACGTTCATAGATTACCAGCAGGTTTAAATAATAATCACATTGGTTTTAGAGGGTGCAACAGGTCAGCACCTCAGAAGTACATTTCGGTTGGATTTTCATAGGCAAGCATTCAGAGGTCGAGACTCGAGACAGCAGATGCAGTAGAGAGAGAGAGAGAGAGAGAGAGAGAGAGAGGGAGAGGGTCGAAACAGCACGACCGGTAAACAGGGCAGGGTTCCATAGCCGCAGGCAGAACATCAGAAACTGGACCAGCAGCACGACAAGGTAGCACGTCCGGTGAACAGGTCAGGGTGGGGGAGATGGGAGAATTAGATGGAGCATAGCTAAGATCACAAAGGACACCAGATAAGACAGGAGAATTACACTAGATACGACAGACTGACCCTAGCCCTGGAGACTGAGATGGACGGACAGACGGGGGGGGGGGATTCAGGGGACACTGTGGCCCTGTCCAAAGTTACCCCTGGACAGGGTCAACCAGGCAGGATACAACCCCACACACTTTGACAAAGCACAGCCCCCACACCACCAAATCAACAGACCACAAAACGTACTACCCTGAGACAAGGCCAAGTATAGGCCACAAAGATCTCCTCCACCGCACAAGCCTGAGGTGGCGTAAAACCGGACAGGAAGATCAAGTCCGTGACTCAACCCACTCAGGTCAAGTATAGCGGGAAAAAAATCCTGCCACGACGTGAATCACCCCTCTTAGGAACGGCAAGGGAAAGCTTGAGCAAGCTAGTGACTCATCCCCCGTAATAGGGTCAGATACAGAGAATCATAGTGGAGAGAGGGGAGCCGGCCAGGTAGAGACAGCAAGGGTGGTTCGTCACTCCAGTGCCTTGCCGTTCGCCTTCACACCCCTGGGTCAGACTACACTCAATCATAGGACCAACTGAAGAGATTAGTCTTCAGTAAAGACTTAAAGGTTGAGACTTAGACTGCGTCTTTCACATGGATCGGCAGACCATTCCATAAAAATTGAGCTCTATAGGAGAAAGCCCTGCCTCCAGCTGTTTGCTTAGAAATTCTAGGATCAAAAATACCTAACAAGATGGCGCCGATAGACATGGTCGCCCTGTTCCTGGCTCCTAAGCAACTTAGCATTATTTTTGTTGTTGTTGTTATTTCTCACATTATTAGCTCAGACATTTTTTTAGCATTATTACATACAGCCAGAAATAACTTTTGGATATTTGAGCGGCAGTAACTCACCAGCATTTCGACCAGAAATATTACTTTCCTGAATTGGCTCCTTTGTTCGTACCCCCAAGGCGATTCCATTTATCCCAGAGACTACTCCAAAACACCACCGGCTTCCAGAGAGACATCAGGGACTGTAACATACTCTGTTTCACGGAATCATGGCTCTCTCCGGATATATTGTCCCTGTCAATATAGCCAGCTGGGTTCTCAGAACATCACTCATGATGCTAATGTGGCAATATACAGGACCTAGAATACCTCACAATCAAATGCTGACCGCATTACCTCCCGAGAGAGTTCTCTTCAGTCATCGTCACAGCCATGTATATTCCCCCTCAAGCCGATACCACGATGGCTCTCAAGGAACTACACTGGACTTTGTGCAAACTGGAATCTGCATATCCTGAGGTCACATTTATTGTAGCTGGGGACTTTAATAAAGCAAATCTGAAGAAAACACTACCAAAGTTTTATCAACACATTGCCTGCGCTACTCGCACATCAAAAACTCTCAACCATTGCTACTCTCCCTTCCGGGACGGCTAGAAGTCCTCCCCCGCCCTCCCTTCGGCAAATCAGATCACGCCTCCATTCTGCTCCTCCCTTCCTATAGGCAGCAACTCAAACAGGAAGTACCAGTGGTAAGGACTGTTCAACACTGGTCTGTCCAATCGGAATCCATGCTTCAAGAATGTTTTGATCATGTGGACTGGGATATGTTCCAGGTTGCCTCTGAGAATAACATTGACGTATACACTGACACAGTGACTGAGTTCATCAGGAAGTGTATAGGGGATGTTGTTCCCACTGTGACAATTAAAATTGTGGATAAATGGCAGCATTCGCGCAAAACGCGAACCACCGCATTTAACCACGGCAAGGTGATTGGGAATATGGTTGAGTACAAACAGTCCAGTTATGCCCTCCATAAGACAATCAAACAGGCAAAACGTCAGTACAGAGACAAAGTGGAGTCGCAATTCAACAGTTCTGACACGAGACGTTTGTGGTAGGGACTCCAGACAATCACAGATTATAAAGGGAAAACCTGCCATGTTGGACACCGACGTCCTGCTCCCGGACAAGCTAAACACCTTCTTTGCCCAGTTCGAGGAAACACAGTGCCGCCGACATGGGCCACCGCCGCTCCTGAGGACTGTGAGCGCTCGTTCTCCGTGGCCGACGTGAGAAAGATATTTAAGCGTGTTAACTCTCGCAAGGCTGCCGGCCCAGACGGCATCCCTAGCCGCGTCCTCAGAGCATACGCAGACCAGCTGGCTGGAGTGTTTACGGACATATGCAATCTCTCCCTATCCCAGTCTGCTGTGCCCACTTGCTTAAAGATGTCCACCATTGTTCCTGTACCCAAGAAAGCGAAGGCAATAGAACTATCGCCCCGTAGCACTGACTTCTGTCATCATGAAATGCTTTGAGAGGCTAGTTAAGGTTCATATCACCTCCACCTTACCCGACACCCTAGACCCACTTAAATGTTGCATACTGCACCAATAGATCCACAGATTATGCAATCGCCATCACACTGCCCTATCCCATCTGGACAAGAGGAATACCTATGTAAGAATGCTGTTCATTGACTACAGCTCAGACTTCAACACCATAGTACCCTCCAAGCTCATCATTAAGATCGGGCCCTGGGTCTGAACCCCCGCCCTGTGCAACACTGGGTCCTGGACTTCCTGATGGGCCGCCCCCCTCCTTTACTCCTTGTTCACCCATGACTGCGTGGCCACGCACGCCTCCAACTCAATCATCAAGTTTGCAGATGACACAACAGTGGTAGGCCTGATAACCAACAATGACGAGACAGCCTACAGGGAGGAGGTGAGGGCCCTGGCAGAGTGGTGCCAGGAAAATAACCTCTCCTTACAACCTTAACAAAATGAAGGAGCTGATCGTTGGACTTCAGGAGACAGCAGAGGGAGCACGCGCCCATCCACATCGACGGGGCCACAGTGGAGAAGGTGAAAAAGCTTCAAGTTCCTTTGGTGTACACATCACTGACCATCTGGAATGGTCCACCCACACAGACAGGGTGGTGAAGAAGGCGCAACAGCGTCTCTTCAACCTCAAGAGGCTGACGAAATGTGTCTTGGTTCCTAATACCCTCACAAACTTCTACAGATGCACTATTGAGAGAATCTTGTCAGGCTGTATCACCACCTGGTATGGCAACTGCACTGTCCACAACCGCAGGGATCTCCAGAGGGTGGTGTGGTCTGCCCAATGCATCACCGGGGGCACACTGCCTGCCCTCCAGGACATCTACAGCACCCGGTGTCACAGGAAGGCCAAGAAGATCATCAAGGACCTCAGCCACCCGAGCCACGGCCTGTTCACCCCGCTACCATCCAGAAAGAGAGGTCAGTACAGGTACATCAAAGTTGGGGCCGAGAGGCTGAGAAACAGCTTCTATCTCAAGGCCATCAGACTGTTAAATAGTCACCTCTAGCTGGCCAATACCCTGCCCTGAACTTTAGTCACTGTCACCTGCCGGCTACCACCCGGTTACTCAACTCTGCACCTTAGAGGCTGCTGCCCTATGTACATAGACATGGAATCACTGGTCACTTTATTAATGTTAACATACTGTTTTACCCACTTCATATGTATACATTTTATTCTAGTCAAGGCCCATCCTATTTAAACTATTGCTGTACATATACTATTATTCAGATACGGTATACTACATATTATAAACTGGGTGGTTCGAGCCCTGAATGCTGATTGGCTGACAGCTGTGGTATATCAGACCGTATACCACCGGTATTACAAAACATGTATTTATACTGCTCTAATTATGTTGGTAACCAGTTTATAATAGCAATAAGGCACCTCTGGGGTTTGTGGTATATGGCCAATATACCACAGCTAAGGGCTGTATCCAGGCACTCCGCATTGCGTTGTTAGATATTACTGCACTGTTGGAGCTAGGAGCACAAGCATTTCGCTACACCCTTAATAACATCTGCTAAATATGTGTATGCAACCAATAAAATTGGATTTGTATTTATTATGGATCCCCATTTGATTTTGAACAATAAGGAGGCTTGCGTCTTGTGACCGTAGCGTACGTGTAGGTATGTACGGCAGGGCCGAATCGGAGAGATAGGTAGGAGCAAGCCCATGTAATGCTTTGTAGGTTAAGCAGTAAAACCTTAAAAATCAACCCTAATACCATTTTATTGTAGTGATGTACCAGAAATATGGGTTAGGGATGGCGTGGGTGTTAGTTATGTGGGATGTGACTGTACTTTATCTTCAGAGGAACCCTGATAACGGCAGCTTGCTGTCCAAACTGTATTGCACCGGAGCGATAGTGTGCAGCTACAACTGCATCCCAAACAGCACTTTATTCCCTATGTAGTGCACTACTTTTGACCAGAGTCCTGTTGGGAATATGGTACCGTTTGGGACACATCTGAACTATTTTTCTTCTGTTTTTTCTTTTTTATGTGTTTTATCTCCACCCACACAGAGCTGTCATCCAGCCCCATTCATCCTCCCACAGCCCACAGCAACCAATCAGGCTTCAGGAGCCAAACATTTCATTTCAGCATCATAATGAACATGGGGCTCAGTGACAGATTCATTATTGACTGTGTCAAGCAATTTGTTGCATTCAGAGTTCCTGTGTGTGTGTGTGTGTGTGAGTGTGATGTGTGAGTGAATGAGTGAGTGAGTGAGTGTGTGTGCTCTTGTTTGTTAGCCCTTCAACATCCCATTGTCGAGACCTTGCAAAACGTGTTGACACACAGCATAGCACAGTGGCACGGTTGGGTAGGTTACCTTCTAAATGTAATCTGTTACAGTTACTAGGGTTACTTTCTACGTGTAATCAGATACTCCCCAACCCTTCATAGTGGTATCTCAGATGTATAGGGGGATGTAGGGGAGGTATAGGCTACATAAGCTGCATCCCCAAATGGTACCATATTCCCTATATAGTGCACTACTTCCGACCAGAGTGCACTACTTCCGACCATTTGGGACGCAGCCATAGAATAACCCTTAGATTATGGCGTGGCTTCTTATCAACCCACAGTCAGCTTCCAACCTGGTTTAACTAATCCTATGAGACAGCTAGCTTCCAAACACACTCTCATCACAAACGCACACACATACACACGCACGCACGCGCACAAACACGCACACACTACTGCTGTGCCACAATGCCACAGTTTTATTGGTGAGCAGCAGGCGAGAATAATACCCAGGAAGAGATGGGGAGAGAGAGAGAGAGATAGAGGGAAAGAGGGAGGTGAGAGAGAGAGAGAGAGAGAGAGAGAGAGAGAGAGAGAGAGAGAGAGAGAGAGAGAGAGAGAGAGAGAGAGAGAGAGAAAGAGGGAGGTGAGAGAGAGAGAGAGAGAGAGAGCGAGAGAGAGGGAAAGAAGGAGGTGAGGGAGAGAGAGAGAGAGAGAGGGGGAGAGAGGGAAAGAGGGAGGTGAGGGAGAGAGAGAGGGGGGAAGAGGGAGGTAAGGGAGAGAGAGAGAGGGGGGAAAGAGGGAGGTGAGGGAGAGAGAGAGAGAGAGAGAGAAAGGGAGAAAGAGAGAGGTCCTCAGAGTTGGAGAGAGATCGATAGGAGATGGTGATGGCTCCTCCGTTCTCTTATAGTAATCCTTACATCCATTGTCAGTAAGTGGATTCGCTGTGTGCTGTGCTTTCTTGGACGTGCAATACAGAAAGACTAAATGGGAATTCATCAGGGACAGAGAGAGAGAGGATGGAGAGAGGGGAGGAGAAAGAGAGAGAGGATGAGAGAGGGGCAGAGAGAGAGGGGAGAGAGAAAGAGGATGAGAGAGAGAGGAGAGAGGGCGAGAGAGAGAGAGGGGGAGAGAGAGGATGGAGAGGAGGGGGGGGAGAATTCATAGAGGGGGAGAGAGAAATACTATACATACATACATACAAAGAAGAAGAAGAGAGAAAGAAAGAGAGAGAGAGAGAGAGAGAAAGAAAGAAAGAAAGAAAGAAAGAGAGAGAGAGAGAGAGAGAGAGAGAGAGAGAGAGAGAAAGAAAGAAAGAAAGAAAGAAAGAAAGAAAGAAAGAAAGAGAGAGAGAGAGAGAGAGAGAGAGAGAGGTCATGAGCTCATGGGCTCTTGAGTTCTTCTGCAAAAAAAATAGAATTAGAGTTGGATAAATGTAGATAAACTTGGATTTTTTGCGCAATGACTTATACAGGATACTACCCTCTACATCAAAACCTTCAATCCAAATCTAATTCCATACCTAGAACCTTGTTTTGGACAAAATTACCTAAATTGATTATTACTACTGTCAAGGGCTGATGTAAGTGTGGTGTGGAAGTCAGGCGCAGGACACCGAAGCTTAGTCCAACAAAGTTTACTAGTTAACCACTAGGCAAAAAATACAATAAACGGCCTCAAAAACACACAGAGGCGAGCGATTACGCAAACTGTGCGTAAACTCCAAAACAACAAACAGAGCTAACACGCAGCACAAACTGACACGCGAAAAACAACACACAACCTAACCAATACAAAACAGGCAACTTATAGAACACATAATCAGACACAAACGGACACAGGTGCAATAGACAGACAAAAGCAATCAAACATAGAAACATTCAACGGTGGCAGCTAGTACTCCGGGGACGACGAACGCCGAAGCCTGCCCGAACAAGGAGGAGGAGCAGCCTCGGCAGAATCCGTGACAGTACCCCCCCCTTGACGCGCGGCCCCAGCCGTGCGCCGACCCCGGCCTCGGGGACGGCCAGGAGGACGCGGACCCGGGCGCGTGGGATGCCCACGGTGGAACTCAGTCAGGAGGGATGGATCGAGTATGTCCCTCCTGGGCACCCAGCACCGTTCCTCCGGACTGTACCCCTCCCACTCCACGAGATACTGGAGACCACTCATCCGGCGCCTCGAGTCCAAGATGGTCCGGACCCTGTACGCCGGGGCCCCCTCGATGTCCAAAGGGGGCGGAGGGGTCTCTCCTATCTCATCTTCTTGGAGTGGGCCAGCTACCACCGGCCTGAGAAGAGACACATGGAACGAGGGGTTAATATTCTTGTAATCAATAGGCAGTTGTAACCTGTAACACACCTCGTTCAATCTTCTCAGGACTTTAAAGGGCCCCACAAACCACCGACCCAGCTTCCGGCAGGGCAGGCGGAGGGGCAGGTTTCGAGTCGAGAGCCAGACTCGATCTCCTGGTGCGTATACCGGTCCCTCACTGCGGTGGCGATCGGCGCTCGCCTTTTGTCGACTGATGGCCCGCTGCAGATGGACATGTGCAACGTCCCACGTCTCCTCCGAGCGCCGAATCCACTCATCCACCGCAGGGGCCTCGATCTGGCTCTCGTGCCATGGTGCCAGGACCGGCTGATACCCTAAAACACACTGGAAAGGTGTTAAATTGGTGGAGGAGTGGCGGAGAGAGTTCTGGGCCATCTCTGCCCAGGGGATATACCTAGACCACTCCTCCGGCCGGCCCTGGCAATAGGACCTCAGAAACCTACCCACATCCTGGTTGACTCGTTCAACCTGCCCATTGCTCTCTGGGTGGTACCCCGAGGTAAGGCTCACCGAGACCCCCAAGCGTTCCATGAACGCCCCCCAGACTCTGGAGGTGAACTGGGGACCTCGGTCAGACACAATATCCTCGGGGACCCCATAGTGCCGGAACACGTGGGTAAATAGGGCCTCAGCGGTCTGTAGGGCAGTAGGGAGACCCGGCATTGGGAGGAGACGACAGGCCTTGGAAAACCGATCCACATCGACCAAAATGGTGGTATTCCCCTGGGAGGGGGGAAGGTCGGTCACAAAATCCACCGAGAAGTGGGACCATGGTCGTTGTGGAACGGGCAGGGGATGTAACTTTCCCCTGTGCAAATGTCTAGGCGCCTTACACAGGGCGCACACCGAGCAGGAGGAGACATAAACCCTCACATCCCTAGCTAACGTTGGCCACCAGTATTTCACGCTAAGGCAGTGCACTGTCCGGCCAATACCTGGATGTCCAGAGGAGGGTGATGTATGAGCCCAATAAATAAGGCGGTCACGAACCTCGAGCGGAACGTACGTCCGCCCCACAGGACACTCGGGGGGAGTAGGATCGGTACGCAGTGCCCGCTCGATCTCCGCATCGACCTCCCACACAACCGGAGCCACCAGACAAGACTCCGGCAGTATGGGCGTAGGCTCGATGGACCTCTCCTCTGTGTCATACCGCCGGGACAGGGCGTCTGCCTTACCGTTCTGGGACCCTGGGATGTATGTGATCTTAAAAACAAACCGGGTCAGGAACATGTTCCACCTAGCCTGACGAGGGTTCAATCTCCTAGCTGCCCGGATGTACTCCAGGTTACGGTGGTCAGTCAGAATGAGGAAAGGGTGTTGAGCCCCCTCAAGCCAATGCCTCCACACCTTTAGGGCCTGGACTACAGCCAACAGCTCCCTGTCCCCTACGTCATAATTACGCTCCGCCGAGCTGAGCTTCTTAGAGTAGAACGCACAGGGGCGGAGCTTGGGTGGCGTGCCGGACCGTTGCGACAGGATTGCCCCAATACCAGCCTCGGACGCGTCTACCTCAACTTGAAATGGTAAAGCGGGGTCCGGATGCGCCAGCACCGGAGCCGAAGTGAACAGGTTCTTCAGTCTAACAAATGCCCTGTCCGCTTCAGCTGACCACTGCAAACGCACCGGACCCCCCTTTAGCAGGGACGTAATGGGAGCTGCCACCTGTCCAAAGCCCCGGATAAACCTCCGGTAGTAATTAGCAAAACCCAAAAACTGCTGCACCTCTTTTACAGTGGTTGGAGTTTGCCAATTACGCACGGCCGACACACGGTCAACCTCTATCTTCACACCAGACGCGGACAATCGATAACCCAAAAAGGAGATGGACTCCTGGAAAAACAGGCATTTCTCTGCCTTAACATACAAGTCATGCTCCAACAGCCTCCTCAATACTCGGCGCACCAGGGCTACATGCTCGGCTCGGGTAGAAGAGTACACTAGGATGTCGTCAATGTATACTACCACACCCTGCCCATGCATGTCCCAGAAAATCTCGTCAACAAAGGATTGGAAGACTGAAGGAGCATTCATTAACCCGTATGGCATGACGAGATACTCGTAATGACCCGAGGTGGTGCTAAATGCTGTTTTCCATTCATCCCCCTCCCTAATGCGCACCAGATTGTACGCGCTCCTGAGATCCAACTTTGTGAAGAACCGCGCTCCGCGTAATGACTCCGTCATAGTCGCAATCAGAGGAAGAGGGTAACTGTACTTAACCGTGATCTGATTGAGACTACGGTAATCAATACACGGGCGCAAACCCCCGTCCTTCTTCTTCACAAAGAAGAAACTCGAGGAAACCGGGGAAGTGGAGGACCGGATGTATCCCTGTGCCAAGGACTCGGCTATGTAAGTCTCCATAGCCGCTGTCTCTTCTTGAGACAGGGGATACACACGGCTCCACGGAAGTGCCGCTCCTGTTTGGAGATCTATCGCACAATCGCCCTGTCTATGAGGTGGTAGCCGTGTTGCCCTAGTTGCGGGCACTTGGTTCGGACTCTCCACCGAGGTCGCCCCTAAGGAAACACCTAGACATTTCCCTACACACTGGGCAGACCACTCCATAAGAGCCCTCTGTTGCCACGCAATGGTAGGATCATGGGCGCTTAACCAGGGAAGCCCCAGCACCACGGGATACGCAGGAGAGTCGATCAGATAAAACTGAATGGTCTCCTCATGACCCCCCTGCGTCGTCATCTTAAGTGGTGCTGTGACTTCTCTGATCAACCCCGACCCCAGTGGCCGGCTGTCTAGGGCATGAACAGGAAAAGGGACTTCTACCGGCCGAAGGGGAATTCCTAGCCTATAACAAAATTCACGATCAACCAAATTCCCAGCTGCGCCTGAATCTACTAGCGCCTTATGCTGGGAATGAGGTGCCACCTGTGGAAATCTCACAGGTATACTCATGTGACCAACAGAGAGCTCTGGGTAAGTGGGGCGCCTACTCACCTGAAATGACTCCCCGGTGCGTGACCTGTTGTCCCCTCTCCCAGGAGACCCTCCCTAGCACCTAGCCGCAGTGTGTCCTCCACGGCCACAGTTGGTGCAGGGGACGGCCCCCCTCGGGTTCTCTCTCCTCCTCTCCCTAGCGCCAGCACCCCCGAGCTCCATGGGAATCGGCTCGGAGGTGCTGGAGGGTGGAATGGACGACCCCCACTCGGGACGTCCGCGGGTAGCCAGCAGGGTGTCGAGACGGATGGAAATGTCCACCAACTGGTCGAAGGATAGGTTGGTGTCCCTGCAGGCCAGCTCACGACGAACGTCCTCTCGTAGGCTACACCGGTAATGGTCGATGAGGGCCCTCTCATTCCACCCCGCATCCGCCGCTAGAGTCCGGAACTCCAGGGCGAACTCCTGTGCACTCCTCTTCCCCTGTCGGAGGTGGAACAGACGCTCCCCCGCCGCCTTCCCCTCAGGTGGATGATCGAACACAGCCCTGAAGCGGCGGGAGAACTCCGAGTAGGTGATGGTAGCGGCGTCTATTCCCCTCCATTCGGCGTTGGCCCACTCCAACGCCTTGCTGGATAGACAGGAGATGAGGGCGGAGACGCTCTCGTATCCCGAGGGCACCGGGTGTATGGTGGCCAGGTATAGTTCCACCTGCAGGAGGAACCCCTGACACCCGGCTGCAGAACCATCATATGCCCTCGGGAGCGAGAGCCGAATGCCACTGGGTTCCGGTGCTGGGAGAGGAGGACTGGCCGATGGTGATGGTAAGGTGTGCGAAGGCGTGGGCACCTCTCCCGTAACCAACCGGCGTAGAGTGTTGGACACCTCGTTCATGGCGGCCCCAAGTTGCCGGATCATGGTGTCTTGGTCGCTGATCCGATCCTCCAGCGACTTGGGTGCCGCCGCTGCTCCTGCTGACTCCATAATGGTGTGTTGTTCTGTCAAGGGCTGATGTAAGTGTGGTGTGGAAGTCAGGCGCAGGACACCGAAGCTTAGTCCAACAAAGTTTACTAGTTAACCACTAGGCAAAAAATACAATAAACGGCCTCAAAAACACACAGAGGCGAGCGATTACGCAAACTGTGCGTAAACTCCAAAACAACAAACAGAGCAAACACGCAGCACTAACTGACATGCGAAAAACAACACACAACCTAACCAATGCAAAACAGGCAACTTATAGAACACATAATCAGACACAAACGGACACAGGTGCAATAGACAGACAAAAGCAATCAAACATAGAAACATTCAACGGTGGCAGCTAGTACTCCGGGGACAACAAACGCCGAAGCCTGCCCGAACAAGGAGGAGGAGCAGCCTCGGCAGAATCCGTGACAACTACAAAGGACTATCAAGTAAAAACGTCTAACAAACCAAAATCTAAAGAAGAAACACAGCGGAAACCTAGAAATACCATCCAACACAAAACTGACTGAGTAATATTCAGTCTGAACCTACTTCTGAAACCAAAAAGCAAAAGACAATAATCTCTAGGTAATTTGGTTATATAAAGCTAAGTAAATAAGTCTACTAAGCTACCAAGCTGCTAGGACAGAACAGACCTGAATGCAACTTCAAGTTAGCACTGAAGTGTGAAGTCAGATGTGTGAAAACTCTTGAGCCTAACAAAGTTTCACAGCCTCCCCCACCCAAATGCAGAGGCATTTGAAGCCCCCATCCCTATGTGCAGAGGTCATTACAATACAGTACCCCATGGATATTTAAAAAAACACTGCACGGAATTAAGTACAGATAGAACCTCCTCAAGGACAATCCAGAGACACTATTTGCTGACTGCTACAAAGAGGGGAGCGTGAGCGACTTAATTTTCCACACAGACCATCCCCTGGCATGGCACAGTGCTATAAGAGCACACTACTCCTATGTCAAGAGCGAAGGTATTGGCCCAGGGTGGAAACTCAGAATACTAGATATTGAGGAAATTGAAACAACCTCTGTCAACGTGTACAAGTCTGGGACAGTAATGTGTCTCCCGAGTGGCGCAGTGGTCTAAGGCACTGCATTGCAGTGTTAGCTGTGCCACTAGAGATCCTGGTTCGAATCCAGGCTCTGTCGTAGCCGGCCGCGCCCGGGAGACCCATAGGGCGGCGCACAATTGGCCCAGTGTCGTCCAGGGTATGGGAGTGAATGGCCGGCAGGGATGTAGCTCAGTTGGTAGAGCATGGCGTTTGCAACGCCAGGGTTGTGGGTTCGATTCCCACGGGGGGTCAGTATGAGAAAAAAAAAGTGTATGCACTCACTAACTGTAAGTCGCTCTGGATAAGAACGTCTGCTAAATGACTGAAATGTAAATGTAATGGGGCAGGGCATCCTCAAGCAGTTCCAGCAGGACTGTCACGATCGTCTAAGGAGGGAGAGGACCAAGGCGCAGCGTTGAAAGCAAACATATTTATTTTATCAAGATCACACGATCAAAACAACGAAACGTGACGTCCTTGGTTACAAAAACAAACCAACACGGAACAAGAAACCACAACACAAAGTGAAAAGACCGATAGTTAAATATGGCTCCCAATCAGAGACAACCAGCTGTCACTCGTTGCCTCTGATTGGGAGTCACTCAGCCCAACATAGAAAATCAAACATAGAATACACACCCTGGCTCAACATAACATTGTCCCCAGAACCAGGGCGTGACAGTACCCCCCCCTAAAGGCACGGACTCCGACCGCGCCAACTAAATCCCACAGGGGAGGGACCGGGTGGGCACTCCGCCTTGGCGGCGGATCCGGCTCCGGGCCTGATCCCCACTCCCTCTCCAACCCCCCAAAGTACCCCTGGTCCGGTCTGGCCCCGCTGGCCGGAGCCGGACTGACGATACGCACCCCTGGCTTGGTGCGTGGAGCAGGAATGGACCGGCCTGGGCTGGCGACGCGCACCACAGACTTGGTGCGGAGAGCAGGAACGGGCCGGACAGGGCTGACGAAACGCACCACAGACTTGGTGCGGAGAGCAGGCACGGGCCGTGCCGGACTGATGACGCACACCACTGGCTTGGTGCGGGGAGCTTGGATGGGCCGGACTGGGCTGGCGACGCACCCCGTAGGCTTGGTGCGTGGAGCAGGGACTGGCCGGGCTGGGCTGGCGACGCACACCGTAGGCTTGGTGCGGAGAGCAGGAACGGGCCGGACAGGGCTGACGAAACGCACCACAGACTTGGTGCGGAGAGCAGGCACGGGCCGTGCCGGACTGATGACGCACACCACTGGCTTGGTGCGGGGAGCTTGGATGGGCCGGACTGGGCTGGCGACGCACCCCGTAGGCTTGGTGCGTGGAGCAGGGACTGGCCGGGCTGGGCTGGCGACGCACACCGTAGGCGTGGTGCGTGGAGCAGGGACAGGCCGGGCTGGGCTGGCAACGCGCACCGTACACTTGGTGCGAGGGGCTGGAACAGGCCGGACCGTACTGGGGACACACACCACTGGCTCTACCTCGGGATCTGGAACGGGCCGGACCGGACTGGTAACACACCCCAGTACCTCTCGCCGTGCCTCTACATCCTCCATCCCCTCTTCGACCAGTGGCCCCCGTAACCTGGCGGCCTCCTCTGGCAACCCGCTGGGCCGCTCTATCGCGGCCTCCTGCTGGTCCGACGTCGTGAGCCCCCCCTAAAAATTGTCTGGGGGTCTCTCCTCCCCGTGGGCCAGGCCTCCATCGTTCTCGCCAGACTCTCACCCCACTGCTCCAAAGTCCAACCTCTCTCCTCTTCTCTTGGCTTGGCCCAGTCGAGACTCCTACTCAACTGCTCCCAAGTCCATCCTCTCTCTTCTTCATGCTGCTTGGTCCTGTTATGGTGGTTTCTTCTGTCACGATCATCTAAGGAGGGAGAGGACCAAGGCGCAGCGTTGAAAGCAAACATATTTATTTTATCAAGATCACACGATCAAAACAACGAAACGTGACGTCCTTGGTTACAAAAACAAACCAACACGGAACAAGAAACCACAACACAAAGTGAAAAGACCGATAGTTAAATATGGCTCCCAATCAGAGACAACCAGCTGTCACTCGTTGCCTCTGATTGGGAGTCACTCAGCCCAACATAGAAAATCAAACATAGAATACACACCCTGGCTCAACATAACATTGTCCCCAGAACCAGGGCGTGACAAGGACTTTTCTCTGAGTCTGATCACACCTCTTCAAACTGTTCTGCAGACGAGGATAGTCACCCCCCCCCCAGCACTGAACAGGTCCCACAACTGCACTGCTCCTCCATCATTGAAAGGGATGGAGAGGCACACATGGCACAGATAACAACACTGAAGGAGGAGGTGAGAAAGCTGAGGTGTGACAGAGAGCAGGACACTCCCCCAGAGAAGCCAGCAGAACAGCCCATCTCAGACCCGGACCACAACCTCAACACCACAATGGGACAGACAACACAGGACCCACCAACCTAACAGCCCCCCTGTCAGATCCCCCGATAGCCCTCCTGACAACCCCCACAAATCCACTGAGGACACACAAAACCAGAAATTGTGCTCCTCATTGACTCAAATGGCAAATACATTCAAGAGAATAAACTTTTTCCCAAACACAAAGTGGCTAAACTCTGGGGCCCAAATACTAGGCATGCCCTGGAGCCCGTTGTCAGAGGACAGACTAGGGTCCCCCAGCCACATCATACTTCACACGGGCACAAACGACCGGAGGGCCCAGCAGGAAAGGGTGGTCCCAGCACTTAAGGGAGTGATTAAAAAAGCTTCTTCCACTTTCCCCAACGCACAAGTGGTTATCTCCACCCTGCTACCACGAAAATACATTCATCTTGCCACCATACAGCGGGTGAATGCAAGCATTTTCCGGGACTGTGCCTCAAAACCTAATGTCTACCTGGTCCACCACTCCACCCTGGACTTGAATAGCCTTTACGACCAGGTCCACCTCTACAAGGCAGCTATCCAAAACTTTTGCCAGGACCCTGAAGGATGTCACCCTCAACCGCAGCCCCAGCACCTCACACAGGAGCAACGGACACCCTGCCCCGACCAGCGAGACACCCTCCCAGACCTGCGAGACCCTCCCAAAGGACCTGCACCGAGAGGACCTACACCCAGACCACAGCTTCACCAGCCACACCCCAACCAGCTGAGACCACCCCAAACAAACCCTGGCTACACCCTATATAGGCCCCCCTCAGACCTCAACATGACAGCTGAACATAAGCCCGTCAGCAGAGCAACAGGCCCAACCCCCACTATTACACCTGCTCCATCCTGCGACCTAAGAGGTATGTATCAGATGCTCAACATGCTCTGCTCACACCTACTGTAATGGTCCGGGCCTAAACCACACCAAAACACTAGACACTATGGAACACAAAGCTTTTACTATCTCATCCTGGAATATCCAAGGTCTGAGGTCATCTGCCTTTGACCTAAAGAGCAGGAACCCAGACTTCGTCAAAGACATTGGAAATACAGACATTGTCATCCTACAAGAAACATGGTATAGAGGAGATGGACCCACTGGTTGCCCTCTAGGTTACAGAGAGCTGGTAGTCTCATCCACCAAACTACCAGGTGTGAAACAGGGAAGAGACTCAGGAGGTATGCTAAATTGGTATAGAGCAGACCTAACCCACTCTATTAAATTAGTAAAAACAGGAACATTATACATCTGGCTAGAAATTAATAAGAAAATGATCTCAACAGAGAAATTTCCTCCTGAGTGCTACCTATATCCCCCCAATAGAATCCCCAAACTTTAACGATGACAGCTTCTCCATACTAGAGGGGGAGATCAACCATTTCCATTTCCAGGCCCAGGGATATGTACTAGTCTGTGGCGAACTAAATGCTAGAACTGGACAAGAACCTGACACTCTCAGCACACAGGGGGACAAACACCTACCTGGAGGTGACAGTATTCCCTCCCAAATATGCCCCCTTAGACACAACTATGACAAAACAACCAACAAAAATGGGTCGCAACTCCTGCAGCTCTGTCACACGCTGGGTCTGTACATAGTCAATGGTAGGCTTCGAGGGGACTCCTATGGTTGGTACACCTATAGCTCATCCCTTGACAGTAGTACTGTAGATTACGTTATCACTGACCTCAACCCAGAGTCTCTAAGAGCGTTCACAGTCAGCCCACTAACACCCCTATCAGATCACAGCAAAATCACAGTCCTGAACAGAGCAATACTCAATCATGAGGCATCAAAGCCAAAGGAACTGGACAATATTAAGAACTGCTATAGATGGAAGGAAAGTAGTGTTGAAACCTACCAAAAAACAATTAGGCAACAACAAATTCAATCCCTTTTAGACAACTTCCTGGACAAAACATTTCAATGTAATAGTGAAGGTGTAAACTTGGCAGTAGAAAACCTAAACAGTATATTTGACCTGTCAGCTTCCCTATCAAATCAAAAAATATTTGGAACCAAGGACTGATCACCCCAATCCACAAAAGTGGAGACAAATTTGACCCCAATAACTACCGTGGGATTTGCGTCAACAGCAACCTTGGGAAAATCCTCTGCATTATCATTAACAGCAGACTCGTTCATTTCCTCAGTGAAAACAATGTACTGAGTAAATGTCAAATCAGCTTTTTACGAAATTACTGTACGACAGACCACGTATTCACCCTGCACATCCTAATTGACAAAAAAACAAAACAAAACAAAGGCTAAGTCTTCTCATGCTTTGTTGATTTAAAAAAAAACTTTTGACTCAATTTGGCATGAGGTCTGCTATACAAATGTTTGAAAAGTGGTGTTGGGGGAAAAACATACAACATTATAAAATCCAACAAGTGTACGGTTAAAATTGGCAAAAAACACACACATTTCTTTCCAAAGGGCTTTGGGGTGAGACAGGGATGCAGCTTAAGCCCCACCCTCAACATATATATCAACGAATTGGCGAGGGCACTAGAACAGTCTGCAGCACCCGGCCTCAGTCTACTAGAATCTGAAGTCAAATGTCTACTGTTTGCTGATGATCTGGTGCTTCTGTCCCCAACCAAGGAGGGCCTACAGCAGCACCTAGATCTTCTGCACAGATTCTGTCAGATCTGTGCCCTGACAGTATATCTCAGTAAGACAAAAATAATGGTGTTCCAAAAAAGGTCCAGTTGCCAGGACCAAAAATACAAATTCCATCTAGACACCGTTGCCATAGAGCACACAAAAAACTATACATACCTCGGCCTAAACATCAGCACCACAGGTAACTTCCACAAAGCTGCGAACGATCTGAGAGACAAGGCAAGAAGGGCCTTCTATGCCATCAAAAGGAACATAAAATTTGACATACCAATTAAGATCTGGCTAAAGATACTTGAGTCATTTATAGAACCCATTGCCCTTCATTATTGTAAAGTGGTTATCCCACTGGCTATAGGGTGAACGCACCAATTGGTGAGTCGCTCTGGATAAGAGCGTCTGCTAAATGACGTAAATGTGCCCTTGAGCAAGGCACTTAACCCTAATTGCTCCTGTAAGTCGCTCTGGATAAGAGCGTCTGCTAAATGACTAAAATGTAAATGTAATGATTGTGAGGTCTGGGGTCCGCTCACCAACCAAGACTTCGCTAAATGGGACGAACACCAAATTTAGACTCTGCATGCAGAATTCTGCAAAAATATCCTCTGTGTACAACGTAAAACACCAAATAATGCATGCAGAGCAGAATTAGGCTGATTCCCGCTAATGATCAACATCCAGAAAAGAGCCGTTAAATTCTACAACCACCTAAAAGGAAGCGATTCCCAAACCTTCCATAACAAAGCCATCACCTACAGCGAGATGAACCTGGAGAATAGTCCCCTAAGCAAGCTGGTCCTGGGGCTCTGTTCACAAACACAAACAGACCCCACAGAGCCCCAGGACAGCAACACAATTAGACCCAACCAAATCATGAGAAAACAAAAAGATAATTACTTGACACATTGGAAAGAATTAACAGAAAAACAGAGGAAATTAGAATGCTATTTGGCCCTAAACAGAGAGTACACAGTGGCAGAATACCTGATCACTGTGACTGAACCAAAATTAAGGAAAGCTTTGACTATGTACAGACTCAGAGAGCATAGCCTTGCTATTGAGAAAGGTTGCCGTAGGCAGACCTGGCTCTCAAGAGAAGACAGGCTATGTGCACACTGCCCACAAAATGAGGTGGAAACTGAGCTGTACTTCCTAACCTTCTGCCAAATGCATGACCATATTAGAAACACGTATTTCCCTCAGATTACACAGACCCACAAAGAATTCGAAAACAAATCCAATATTTGGATAATTTCCCATATCTATTGGGTGAAATACCACAGTGTGCAATCACAGCAGCAAGATTTGTGACCTGTTGCCACAAGAAAATGGCAACCAGTGAAGAACAAACACCATTGCAAATACAACCCATATTAATGTTGATTTATTTTCCCTTTTTTGCTTTAACTATTTGCACATCGTTACTACACTGTATATATACATAATATGCCATTTGAAATGTCTTTATTCTTTTGGAACTTGTGAGTGTAATGTTTACTGTATATTTGATATTGTTTATTTATTGTTTCTTTATTTATTTAACTTCTGTTTATTATCTAGTTCACTTGCTTTGGCAATGTAAACATATGTTTCCCATGCCAATAAAGCCCCTTGAATTGAATTGAGAGAGAGAGAGACTTGGGCTTCTGCATGCTTCGGTTCGTCTGGCGCCTGTTAGGCGAACGGAAATAATGTGCTTGCATACTCCCTTAAAATACCTTCAATTGAAAAGCTAGAAAAAGCGACAATAGTACTGTTTGCCCATCTTGAGCCAATAGCCAATAATCTAAGATAACTCAAGAAATATGTAGTTCATTTTGACGTTTTTGCAGAAGATGTCTTAGTCACGCAATTTTACATCTAACCAAGATGTTTCGTGCAGTATTTCTCAAGTTATAATTTTTAATCTGTCATTGAATGACAACAAACACTTCATTGAATAATCCCTACTGTTGATCAATCACCAACAAAGGGGCATAGACTTCTGCTTCTGAACTTTGGACCTTAGGAAAAACATTTGTGTGGACGAACAGCCTAAAAACACCTTGCCGAAGACCAAAACGTCACCAAATGTCATCATATTCTGAACAATTTCAGATGGGACGCATGCGGATGCCTTGATAATGCTCCAGTGAAAAGCAGCAGGGAGACAGAGATGTGAAAATTACTGAGGAGAATAGCGGACGATATTGGCACTACTAGTTGCCATATCTTCAATTTAAGCCTACTAGAAAGTGTGTGCCCTCAGGCCTGGAGGTAATCAAAAGTCATTCCGCTACCTTTTTACTGGCTCAAATAGCCGACCAATCAGCCTGTTACCAACCCTTAGTAAACTTTTGACCAGATACAATGATATTTTACAGGAAACAAATTGACAACAGACTTTCAGCATGCTTATAGGGAAGGACATTCAACAAGCACAGCACTTACACAAATGACTGATGATTGGCTGAGAGAAATTGATGATAAAAAGATTGTGGGGGCTGTTTTGTTAGAATTCAGTGCGGCTTTTGACATTATCGATCATAGTATGCTGCTGGAAAAACGTATGTGTCATGGCTTTACACCCCCTGCTATATTGTGGATAAAGAGTTACCTGTCTAACAGAACACAGAGGGTGTTCTTTAATGGAAGCCTATCCAAGATAATCCAGGTAGAATCAGGAATTCCCCATGGCAGCTGTCTAGGCCCCTTACCTTTTTCAATCTTTACTAACGACATGCCACTGGCTTTGAGTAAAGCCAGTGTGTCTCTGTATGCGGATGACTCAACACTATACACGTCAGCTACTACAGCGACTGAAATGACTGCAACACTTAACAAAGAGCTGCAGTCAGTTTCAGAATGGGTGGCAAGGAATAAGTTAGTCCTAAATATTTCAAAAACGAAAAGCATTGTATTTGGGACAAATCATTCACTAAAACCTAATCCTCAACTAAATATTGTAATGAATAAGTGGAAATTGAGCAGGTTGAGGTGACTAAGCTGCTTGGAGTAACCCTGGATTGTAAACTGCCATGGTCAAAACATATTGATACAACAGTAGCTAAAATGGGGAGAAGTCTGTCCATAATAAAGCACTACTCTGCCTTCTTAACAGCACTATCAACTAGGCAGGTCCTACAGGCCCTAGTTTTGTCGCACATGGACCGCTGTTCAGTCGTGTGGTCAGGTGCCACAAAGAGGGACTTAGGAAAATTGCAATTGGCTCAGAACAGGGCAGCACGGCTGGCCCTTGGATGTACACAGAGAGCTAACATTAATACTATGCATGTCAATCTCTCCTGGCTCAAAGTGGAGGAGAGATTGACTTCATCGCTACTTGTATTTGTGAGAGGTATTGACATGATGAATGCACCGAGCTGTCTGTTTGAACTACTGGCACACAGTGATGTGTCCTATAAGGAGCATTGGTGGCAAATCTGATGGCCGAATGGTAAAGGACATCTAGCTGCTCGAGAGCACCCTTACCTTAAATTACGTCTCCGTAATCTAGCATTGGGTAGGATGGTCATCTGAATCAGGGTTAGTTCGTTTTAGTGTTGTTAATATTTACAGTTCATCACATACAGTGGCAGTCCGTGTCTCCTATGAACAGCTGATGTCAGTAAAGCCAGGGCCAGGTAGCCAGACTGACTCAGATAAATAGTTTTGGTCATAAGAAGGGCTGCTGGCTGCTACTCTGCCTCTATCAAGTTACACGTTTTACTAGTCGGTATGTACAGGATACGCATGGTGTACATCGTCCAATGAAATGCTTACTTGCAGGTTCCTTCTCAACAATGCAACAACAATAAGAATTAATCAAAGATAAGAATACGAACATAAATTAAAATGGCTCAGTAGAATAGAATAAACATTTTAGCATAAATATAATACAGGAAGGCATCATTTATAGTCTAATATTTACACGTGTATTGGGGAAGGGGGGATGGGGGGCAGTGTATAAACTGAGCAGTATAATAAGAGTCTGGTAGCAGCAGTTGTGATGTGTGTGTAGCATGGGGAAAAAAAGTATTTAGTCAGCCACCAATTGTGCAAGTTCTCCCACTTAAAAAGATGAGAGAGGCCTGTTATTTTCATCATAGGTACACGTCAACTATGTCAGACAAATTGAGAAAAGAAAATCCAGAAAATCACATTGTAGGATTTTTAATGAATTTATGGTGAATTTATGGTGGAAAATAAGTATTTGGTCACCTAAAAACAAGCAAGATTTCTGGCTCTCACAGACCTGTAACTTCTTCTTTAAGAGGCTCCTCTGTCCTCCACTCGTTACCTGTATTAATGGCACCTGTTTGAACTTGTTATCAGTATAAAAGACACCTGTCCACAACCTCAAACAGTCACACTCCAAACTCCACTATGGCCAAGACCAAAGAGCTGTCAAAGGACACCAGAAACAAAATTGTAGACCTGCACCAGGCTGGGAAGACTGAATCTGCAATAGGTAAGCAGCTTGGTTTGAAGAAATCAACTGTGGGAGCAATTATTAGGAAATGGAAGACATACAAGACCACTGATAATCTCCCTCGATCTGGGGCTCCACGCAAGATCTCACCCCGTGGGGTCAAAATGATCACAAGAACGGTGAGCAAAAATCCCAGAACCACACGGGGGGACCTAGTGAATGACCTGCAGAGAGCTGGGACCAAAGTAACAAAGCCTATCATCAGTAACACGCTACGCCGCCAGGGACTCAAATCCTGCAGTGCCAGACGTGTCCCCCTGCTTAAGCCAGTACATGTCCAGGCCCGTCTGAAGTTTGCTAGAGTGCATTTGGATGATCCAGAAGAGGATTGGGAGAATGTCATATGGTCAGATGAAACCAAAATAGAACTTTTTGGTAAAAACTCAACTCGTCGTGTTTGGAGGACAAAGAATGCTGAGTTGCATCCAAATAACACCATACCTACTGTGAAGCATGGGGGTGGAAACATCATGCTTTGGGGCTGTTTTTTCTGCAAAGGGACCAGGACGACTGATCCGTGTAAAGGAAAGAATGAATGGGGCCATGTATCGTGAGATTGAGTGAAAACCTCCTTCCATCAGCAAGGGCATTGAAGATGAAACGTGGCTAGGTCTTTCAGCATGACAATGATCCCAAACACACCGCCCAGGCAACGAAGGAGTGGCTTCGTAAGAAGCATTTCAAGGTCCTGGAGTGGCCTAGCCAGTCTCCAGATCTCAACCCCATAGAAAATCTTTGGAGGGAGTTGAAAGTCTGTGTTGCCCAGCGACAGCCCCAAAACATCACTGCTCTAGAGGAGATCTGCATGGAGGAATGGGCCAAAAATACCAGCAACAGTGTGTGAAAACCTTGTGAAGACTTACAGAAAACGTTTGACCTGTGTCATTGCCAACAAAGGGTATATAACAAAGTATTGAGAAACTTTTGTTATTGACCAAATACTTATTTTCCACCATAATTTGCAAATAAATTCATTAAAAATCCTACAATGTGATTTTCTGGATTTCTTTTTCTCATTTTGTCTGTCATAGTTGACGTGTACCTATGATGAAAATTACAGGCCTCTCTCATCTTTTTAAGTGGGAGAACTTGCACAATTGGTGGCTGACTAAATACTTGTTTTCCCCACTGTATGTATGTGTGTGTCTGTGTGGGTGTGTGCATGAGTGAGTGCATGTGTGCTAAGCTGCAGAGAATCAGAGCAGGTTTGTCAGTCCCGTTCAAGTGTTCAGCAGTCTGATGGCTTGTAGATGCCAACAGGCTTAGAGACAGTTTCTATCAGACCTCATGCTTGATCCAGTCAGTAAGGGAGTGAACAGCTCGTGGCTGGGGCGTGTGGGGTCTTTGATGATGCTGCGTGCCTTCCTCAGGCACCGTTTCGAGTAGATGTCCTGGATCGGTGGGAGCCACGTCCCAGTGATGTACTGGGCCATCTTCACCACCCGTTGGAAGGCCTTGCGGTCGTGGGCGGAGCAATTCCCCGTACCAGGCTGTGATATAACCGGTCCGGACGCTCTCGATTGGGCAGCGGTAGTATTCGGAGAGGACCCGTGGCGGCATCCCGAATTTCTTCATCCGCCTCAGGAAGTAGATACGCTGTTGTGCCTTCTTGCCTCTCTATCCAGGCTCTTGTCTCTGTACAGTGAGATACACACGTTTGGCATATCGGTTTAAAGCTCTCCCTCTCTCTCTCCTGCTACAATAACAGTCCTTCTCTCCTTATGAACAACTGATGTCAGCAAAGCCTGGCCAAGGCAGCCAGACAGACTCAGAGAGACTTGGATACCAGAGGGCTGCTCCTCGTACCACAAGCCAGACCTTTTGCTCTAAAGTGAAGAAACACAAAAAGGTCAAGTATTGCTATAAAACTGATATTTGGCTGCCCTCTCTCTTCTCCATTGTATTCTGTTCTCCTCTCTGTGTATCTGGTCTGGTGTTGCTATAAAACTGATATTTGGCAGCCCTCTCGTCTCCATTCTCTCTGAAGCAAAGTGGGACCAGCTGTGAATGTTGTAGCCACTGTGCCCATGGTAACAACAGTAGTGTTAAAATCACATATTGTCACACACAATACTGTACAACGTTGTGAGTTCGTGTCTCCACCAGAAGCAGTTAAACTGGAAACAGGAGACAAAGGGCTGTGAGACAGTGGTTTAATCCTAGACACATGATATGTGGGATGTATATACGGAGGGTGTGGGGCAACAGAAGGCGAAAAGCAGAGTGGCTAAGGACCTTAGAGATGGGGAAAGGTCCTATAAAACGGGATGGATTCACTGTGGTTGCCTGACACTCGCAGGTGGATAGGAACCATCCAGCGCTCTGACGTCCATTGGAATGGAAAGGGGTTGAGTGGAGATGCCCAGCTCCGACACCAGGGTAGGCCCCAGAGTCAATGAGCACCCGGATAGATTTGGACTGGCCTCCCCACAACAGGGTAGCATAGAGGGGGTTACGAGTAGTAAGGGATTGGAAATTCCCTTCACTCATACCTACTGATGAGCCTGGTCTTTTTAATGGGCAGGTAGATATGAAATGTCCTGTAGCTCCACGATACAGACAGCTCTTGGTGTTTAGTCCGCGTAAGCGCTCAGCAGGAGACAATCCTCCGGAGGAGGCGAGTCGGCAGCCCTCAGTGATTCCCGAGAGAACTCGGATGACCCCGGATTCATTCGGAAATGTAGACTTCTGGGATTTCTCGGAGGCGAGGTATGGAATCGAGGACAAGCGAGGGCGACAGGGAACAGATTCCCTTTCCCCTCCTACGTTCCCGTAGCCGCCCATCGATCAGGATGGTCAAGGCTATGAGGGAGTCGAGGTCCATGGGCAGCTTCCAGGCTGCAAGCTTGTCTTTAATCTCCTCCGATAATCGGTGAAGGAACATGTCGAACAATGCTTCTGGGTTCCAGGCACTCTCAGCCGCCAACGTGCAAAAATCCACTGCGTAGTATGCCACACTATGAGAGTCTTGATATAGCTGGAGCAGCTTACGAGCAGCCTCTCTCCCGGACAACGGAGAATCGAACACCTTACGTACCTTTGCCACAAACTCCTCCAGACTGAGGTAAAACGGCGGACTGTTGCTTCCACACCGCCGTAGCCCAGGCGAGAGCCCTCCCGGACATCAGCGTTATGAGGTACGCTATCTTCGAGCAGTCCAAGGGGAACTAAGAAGTCTGCAGCTCAAAAGATGAGGGAGCACTGGGAGAGAAAGGCCCGGCAGGTTCCAGAATCTCTAGCGTAGCGCTCCGGAGGAGGTAAGCGAGGTTCTCGGGACACCGGGGTAGGCTGGGAAGAAGCGCCGCTGGTGGTGTGGTTGCTGAGAGTCGGGTGTGGCTTGCTGCCTATTAGGGAATCCGTGGAATTGCTCCAGCAATGTATCAAACGCATGGTTATGGCGTTCTGCCAGGGTATGGAGTCCCTCCATAAGGCATTGCAGTAACTCCTTGTGTCATCCAATGGTGGCTCCTTACTGGTAGACAGCGTTGTGGAGCTGGTCTGAGTCTGCTGGGTCAGTCATGGCCAGTTCGTACTATCACGGCTCAGGCTAAGACCCAGATGCAGACACAGAAGGCAGATAGTACGAGTCTCAGAGTATATTATAGTTCAAGGGGCAGGCA
Organism: Coregonus lavaretus; assembly: GCF_964263955.1. Classification (NCBI taxonomy): domain Eukaryota; kingdom Metazoa; phylum Chordata; class Actinopteri; order Salmoniformes; family Salmonidae; genus Coregonus; species Coregonus lavaretus. The sequence continues at coordinate 5,833,617 of NC_139996.1, forward strand.
AAAAGGTAAGTCAAGGCAGGCAAAGGGTCGTAATCCAAATCAGAGTCAGGCAGGTACAGGACGGCGGGCAGGATCAGGGTCAGGACAGGCAGGATCAGGGTCAGGACAGGCAGGATCAGGGTCAGGACAGGCAGGATCAGGGTCAGGACAGGCAGAAAGGTCAGAACTGGGAAGACTAAGAAAAACAAACTCGAGCACAGAAAACACGGGAACAGGCTGGTAGGACTTGACAGGACAAGACGAACTGGCAACAGACAAACAGAAAACACAGGTATAAATACACAGGTGATAATGAGGGGAGATGGGAGACACCTGGTGGGGGGTGGAGACAAGCACAAAGACAGGTGAAACAGATCAGGGTGTGACAGAATTAGTGAGAAATTGGCAACCCTACTTATGTATACCCTGTTCATAAGGCATTATACAGTACATGTGCTTATAATGCTTTATGCATAGCTCATAAGGCCTGAACTTGGTTATAATGCTTTATGCATAGCTCATCAGGCCTGAACGTGATTATAATGCATTATGGAAAGGTTATTCATAGGAAGTTTTAGCATAGTAATTAGACAGCTGTTTGATCCTGTGGGGTTGCTACACACACCTGGCTGAGACCTATTGACATCCATTAGAAATAATCCCATTTCCCCCACTGTGTTCCCTTTGGTCTTCTCTGTATCAGATATTTTACATTTTAGTCATTTAGCAGATGCTCTCATCCAGAGCGACTTACAGTTAGTGCATTCATCTTGATCCTAACCAGTCAGGTTTCAAGACTGGTCATTCAATTTAGACTCAGTTCTAGGCCCTCTCCTATTCTCTCTATACACCAAGTCACTTGGCTCTGTCATATCCTCACATGGTCTCTCCTATCATTGCTACGCAGACGACACACAATTAATTTTCTCCTTTCCCCCTTCTGATAACCAGGTGGAGAATCACATCTCTGCATGTCTGGCAGACATATCAGTGTGGATGTCGAATCACCACCTCAAGCTGAATCTCGGCAAGACGAAGCTGCTCTTCCTCCCGGGGAAGGACTGCCCGCTCCATGATCTCGCCATCACGGTTGACAACTCCATTGTGTCCTCCTCCCAGAGTGCAAAGAACCTTGGCGTGACCCTGGACAACACCCTGTCGTTCTCTGCTAACATCAAAGCGGTGACGCGATCCTGCAGGTTCATGCTCTACAACATTCGCAGAGTACGACCCTACCTTACACAGAAAGCGGCACAGGTCCTAATCCAGGTACTTGTCATCTCCCGTCTGGATTACTGCAACTCGCTGTTGGCTGGGCTCCCTGCCTGTGCCATTAAACCCCTGCAACTTATCCAGAATGCCGCAGCCCGTCTGGTGTTCAACCTTCCCAAGTTCTCACGTCACCCCGCTCCTCCGCACACTCCACTGGCTTCCAGTTGAAACTCGCATCTACTACAAAACCATGGTGCTTGCCTACGGAGCTGTGAGGGGAACGGAACCTCCTTACCTTCAGGCTCTGATCAGACCCTAATCCCAAACGAGGGCACTACATTCATCCACCTCTGGCCTGCTAGACCCCCTACCTCTACAGAAGCACAGTTCCCGCTCAGCCCAGTCAAAGCTATTCGCTGCTCTGGCACCCCAATGGTGGAACAAGCTCCCCCACAATGCCAGGACAGCGGAGTCACTGACCACCAGAGCCACCAAGTACCAGGGTCTTGTAGTGGATGCAGGCTTCGACTGAAAGCCAGTGGAGTGTGCGGAGGAGCGGTGTGACATGGGAGAACTTGGACAGGTTGAACACCAGGCCGGCTGCGGCGTTCTGGATAAGTTGCAGGGGTTTGATGGCACAAGTGGGGAGCCCAGCCAACAGAGTTGCAGTAGTCCAGATGGGAGATGACAAGTGCCTGGATTAGGACCTGCGCTGCTTCCTGTGTGAGAAAAGGTCCTACTCTACGGATGTTGTGGAGCATGAACCTGCAGGAGCAAGTCATTGCTTTGATGTTTGCAGAGAACGACAGGGTGCTGTCCAAGGTCACGCCAATGTTATTTGCACTCTGTGAGGGGCATACCATGGAGTTGTCGACTGTGATGGAGAGGTCTTGGAGCGGGCAGCCTACCCCAGTAGGGAATGCAGCTCCGTCGAGGTTGAGCTTGAGGTGGTTGGCCGACATCCAAGCTGAGATGCATGCCAGGAACGTAGAGATGTGTGTCGCCACCTGGGTGTCAGAATGGAGGAATGAGAAAAGTAGTTGAGTGTCATCCGCATAGCAATGATAGGAGAGACCATGTGAGGATATGACGGAGCAGAGTGACTTGGTGTAGAGAGAAAAGAGGAGAGGTCCTAGAACTGAGCCCTGGGGACACCAGTAGTGAAAACATCAGATCCTCTCCACGCCACCTTGTAGGAACGACCTGCCAGGTAGGATGCAATCCAGGAGTGTGCAGAGAAGCCCAGCCCCGAGAGGATGGAGAGGAGGATCTGATGGTTCACGGTGTCGAAGGCAGCAGATAGATCTAGGAGGATGAGAGGAGAGAGTTAGCTTTGGCCTCCATGACACAGAGGAGAGCGGTCTCGGTTGAGGAGGGGGGGGGGGGGGGGGGGTGGAACAAAGTAGTGATCAGAGACCTGGAGGGGGGTTTGCAGTGAGATTAGTAGGTGAACAGCATATAGTAAAGATGAGGTCAAGCGCATTGCCTGCCTTTTGCATGGGAGGGGACATCAAACGAGGAAAGGAGTGGAAATAAATTAATCGAAGACAGACGTCGAGAGGTTGAAGTCACCCAGTACGATGAGTGTAGAGCCATTGTCAGAAAATGAGCTTATCAAGGTGTCAAGCTCATTGAGAAACTAAGGGCAACTGGTGGCCGATAGATGACAATGTTAAGCTTGAGTGGACAATTAACAGTGACAGCATGGAATTCAAGTGAGATGAACAGGTGAGCAATGGAAAAAAAGATAAAATCTCCACTTAGGAGAAATCAGTAGCCCTGTGCCACCACCGTGACGACCAGACACTCGAACTATGAGAAAACGTAGTCAGATGAAGAGAGCAGCTGGAGTAGCAGTGTTCTCTGGGGTAATTAATGTCTCCGTCAGAGCCAAAAAGTCTAGGGACTGAAAGGTAGCATAGGCTGAGATGAACTGGGCCTTTTCTGACCGCAGATTGACAGTTCCAGACACTGTCGGATACCAGGAATTCCACATGGGTTGTGCGCGCAGGGTACACTAAATTAGAAGGGTTGCAGCCAAGGGGTGGGGAGCGTCTGTGAAATTTACAGGGATAAAAATCACACACGCAGTTGACAAAGCTACAAAAGAGGACAATGAGATCATCTGAAAATAACTGGGTAAGATACTAAAGTGAGAGAGTGGTCTGAAGTCTTCATCTCATGTCTTCCTCGAATAACTCGACAGAACCGTCTTAGTTTTGGCGACGAGACCGCCACTGACACAGCCGCCGCTGGAAAACTAGGGGAGACTGAAGTATTAACACTAATTGATGATTGCCTAGCAGAGCTGAAGGACACGCCTCTCAGCACTAATTGATGATTGCCTAGCAGAGCTGAAGGAAACACCTCTCAGCACTAATTGATGATTGCCTAGCAGAGCTGAAGGACACACATCTCAGCACTAATTGATGATTGCCTAGCAGAGCTGAAGGACACACCTCTCAGCACTAATTGATGATTGCCTAGCAGAGCTGAAGGACACACCTCTAAGCACTAATTGATGATTGCCTAGCAGAGCTGAAGGACAGACCTCTCAGCACTAATTGATGATTGCCTAGCAGAGCTGAAGGACACACCTCTCAGCACTAATTGATGATTGCCTAGCAGAGCTGAAGAAAAATACCCCCTTCAACAGACACACCCACCAATTATCACAAAGCTAAATACACAAATTGACCTGCTGAAACCAGTACAAGTCAATGTTTCAACACTTCACAGCCACAAGCACTGAGCATTCAGCAGTTCAAACAGCACTGATTAACACACCCAGATGGCAGCGTTCAGCTCATGAAAAATGAATGATGTCTGCTTTTCATTACAGACAGAATCTCAAAGTGCTTGTGAGGCAAAATAAACAAAAATAAGTAATTTAAAAAGAGATATAGGCTACAACAGTAGCTAGATCAGGTTGATCAAGTTTGTTTGAGTGCTTCTTGAAGCCTCCAGATGGGCAGCCGCGATCATGAGAGGATCTGAAAGCGCATAGCTAGATGGTCAGCGGAGGTGGTGGTCGGAGGTGGTGGTCAGGTCAACATGTCCAAGGGCAGGTAGGCAGGCAGCTCGAAGTCATCAGGGTATCTCCGCCATCTGCAGCTTCTCTGTAATGGGACTCTGTGATTTAAGTTTGAGCTCCCCACAGAGTACAGCCCAATCCTTGCTTCAGAAGTATCCTCCTGAGTAATGAAAAAGCTGTCCCACTGCCACCTCTCTACCTCTCTTGGGTCACCGTTGGTGAAAAACAACCCCAAGTAAGTAGGTGTAATTCAAATGAAAACACACAGTGGCTAGCTAGCATTAGCTAGCTTGTTGACAACACTGACATTCATCGGTTTACGGGCAGGAATCCAATTAATGATGTCAAGACTTGATCTGCACTCATTTAGCTTTTGAAAAATAAAAAGTTTGTACAAATATTTACATAAAAACAATAAAATATGATAAAATATGTACAGAATTTACATGAGCTCTCTGTCTAGGCGCCACGGCCAGAAATGGTCTGGTAGCAATGGTCTGGTAGCAATGGTCTGGTAGCAATGGTTTGGTAGCAATGGTCTGGTTCAGTCTGGTAGCAATGGTCTGGTAGCAATGGTCTGGTTGAATCTGGTAGCAATGGTCTTGTAGCAATGGTCTGGTTCAGTCTGGTAGCAATGGTCTGGTTCAGTCTGGTAGCAATGGTCTGGTTCAATCTGGTAGCAATGGTCTGGTAGCAATGGTCTGGTTCAATCTGGTAGCAATGGTCTGGTAGCAATGGTCTGGTTCAATCTGGTAGCAATGGTCTGGTTCAGTCTGGTAGCAATGGTCTGGTAGCAATGGTCTGGTTCAATCTGGTAGCAATGGTCTGGTAGCAATGGTCTGGTTCAGTCTGGTAGCAATGGTCTGGTAGCAATGGTCTGGTTAAATCTGGTAGCAATGGTCTGGTAGCAATAGTCTGGTAGCAATGGTCTGGTTGAATCTGGTAGCAATGGTCTGGTTCAATCTGGTTTAACCTGGCTACAGTGAACTGCCTAGCCTGGTCCCAGATCGGTTTGTGCTATCATTCCAACTCCTTGTCACTCATTGGCATGCCAAACATCATCAAATAATTATGTTTGGAGTGACAATGAGAGATAAACAGACTGGCAGCCAGGCTATATGAACCGCCCCCAAACATCAACTGTGTTGATAATTCCCTCCCATTCAAAATGAATTCATAGTCAATTAATAAGAAAGAACCACAATCTTTAAATAGACCTCTTTAAATTCAGGCGGAGGCTGAGGAGAGAAGGAAGAAATGAAATTTTAATTATACCTGAACGAAAGAAGCTGTTGTCTCCACAAAAGGAACTCGGATTAAAGAATTAACTGTTTGCCTTGATCCCATGCAGAAGCTAAATGTGCTAGAAACAGACAACCTCCAAATTATTGTTTTCAAAGGTCAGTGTTTAATTAGCTACAGTGACTTCACTTTGCAGAAAGTGTGTTTTGATTTGCATATACAAGTATGTCTTGGGTGGAGGGAGTTGAGTGACACTCTATTTAGAACTGGCTAGATGTTCTGAGTGTAAATCTGGCTGACAAGTCATCCAGACTGAGACAGAATTTCTAAATCAAAGTGTCATCTCCCTCTGTCCAGGACATGCTGCTGTGCAGATAAAGTGTTATTCTGCATGTGCTATCCGGAAATCCCCTTTCTGCTATGGGGTTGAATCTCGGCCAGAGTCTCTTGTTGACTAAACATTCCACGTGGCCTAGCCATCCACATATTTGATAGTACACTGTATGTGGTGTGATGACTAAGGATTTTAATAACAACTGCTTTCAAAATTGCATTCGGTCTCTGTTGTTCAGTCAGTTATGCCTCTATCGGGTAATAATCAACCATGACCGTCCAGCCTGTACTCAAGTTTGACTATAATAGTGTGGTTACAGAGAACACAAATTACTTTAATTGCCTCTAATAAACCACATTCTTACAAATGTCTTACTCATTTATTGAACTAATCTCCAATTATTAATAATAATCAGACATGATTCAGGAGGATAGGATTCTCTATCAAAATAATTAATATTGTTAAAAACTCTGATTACTACCGAACCTGTGGGTGTTCTTTGCCTCTCGTGGTTTCAGGGAAAAGATAATGATTAATCTCCAATGCAGAGATGAGACAAATAATTAACTTTTGTCTGTACACTGTGTCTGGTCTGATGGGAACACAGTCCAACTACCTTGGGATTTGAGACACTAGAGCCTCTGGTATTCTGGTCCCAGATCTGTGGTAGCCTGATCCCAGATCTGTGGTAGCCTGGTCCCAGATCAGTGGTAGCCTGGTCTCAGATCTGTGGTGGCCTGGTCCCCAATAGCTGTGTAGGGTAAAGTTATATGAGATACTCTGTCCAACAGCTTCGTCTCTAAGACCCAGGCTGCATCCCAAGTGTCACCCTATTCCCAATATAGTGCACTACTTCCCACAGTGCTCTGGTCAAAAATAGTGCACTATATAGGGAATAGGGTGTCATTTCGGACGCAACCCTAGACTTTGCAGGGAATGGATGGGAAGCCTCCATCCAGTGTGTAATACATAGAACTATAATAATAAATACATAATAGTATAGAAAGATGAGAGAGAGTGGACCTCGGTCTGATGCTGCTGATAGAAGAGTAGGACTGTATCCCAAAAAGCACCCTATATGGTGTACTACCGATGCATGTCCTGGTCAAACGTAGTGCATTATATAGGGAATAGGGTGCCATTTGTGACTGAATCTAGGATTTAGAGTTCCAGAACTTATTCTCCATGGAGGCGAAAGAGTTGGTCTGCTGGACACACACACACACACACACACACACACACACACACACACACACACAGCAGAGAGAGCATGGTCTGTTGATCCCAGCAAGGCTCCTCTCAGTTAGAGGTCACACCCAATCAGAATATCGCCTCATGTCCACCAGAGACCCTGAAAAAAATTGTAAAAAGTTCAAAGGAAAAGGATGAAATCAATAATATATTGCAATTTTCATTATTTGTGCTGGTCTGGGGCTCTCTCACTTCATCCACCAATGGATACAGTACTGTAGCGCACAGTGGTGACAGATGCTGTGGCATCATGTTGGACTACAAACTCCTACAAAATATAACATACAAAGACTAATTGCGCAGAGATAATATGCAGTATATAATGGTATCAGCTTGCGTGTGTGTGTGTGTGTTTATGACCGTGTGTGCGTGCTTGTGTGAATGTGTATGTGCGTGCATGTGTGGGTGTTCCCTGGGAGGAAGTCTACTGTACGTCATCCTAAAATGGATGTCCTCCTCTTCAGTCTGGTAGTGTAAACATGACCTTTCTCCAAGGAATCGAACAGCAACGATGTCTTAAACACGTCATCCCCCATCTCCCTAAAGCCCTCTCTCTCCCTCTCTCCTCCCCTTATCTCCCCCATCTTGCTCTTCTCTCTCTCTCTCTTTCGCTCTCTCTCTCTCTGTCTCTATCTCTCTCTGTGTGTGTCTCTCTCTCTCTCTGTCTCTTTCTCTCTCTGTGTGTCTCTCTCTCTGTCTCTCTGTCTATCTCTCTCTGTGTGTCTCTCTCTCTCTCCCGGTCTCCCTTTCTCTCTGTATTAGGATCTGTGGTCATCTGGAACACACCAGAACTAAGGGGAAAGTAAAGGCAATAGTTCTCTCTGTAAGCAGTAAAGAGCAGCTTTACAACTGAATCAATCTAGATGACCCATCATTCCCTCCCTACCTTGTAGGCTTACCCAGTATCGAAGGCTTGGCTTGACAATCTCTGAATGTCATTACACTTTTTGTTGTTTTGTAACAGATGTCTCTATTCATTCATTAAATTGCCTCTGCACAGTTTGGATCGATAAGTATGAAAAAATTAAAAAATATAATGTATGCACTCACTAACTGTAAGTCGCTCTGGATAAGAGCGTCTGCTAAAATGATTTTTTTTTAAAGAAAAACATTACAAATGTACATTTGCTGCAGTAATATAAGGACTGAATGCATGTCTAATTTATAAGGACTGAATGCATGTCTAATTTATAAGGACTGAATGCATGTCTAATTTATAAGGACTGAATGCATGTCTAATTTATAAGGACTGAATGCATGTCTAATTTATAAGGACTGAATGCATGTCTAATTTATAAGGACTGAATGCATGTCTAATTTACACATCTCCATCTGGCTTTCAGGGGTCACCTTATATATTTTTTAAACATAGCTACATCTATGGTCTTTTAGGTTTTTCTGTCGTGTGTAATGTGCGGTAGCCTATATCATAGGCAATGTATTGGATAACGGCACACTCATTTGGGCTTTTTTGAGCTTGGGCTCATTAAATGTCTTTAATGTAGGCCTCATTAAAAATGTATGTAATATATGGCTCAACAGGCTCAGATAGCATCAGACTTGAATGTTCATGCCGATCAAAGCTCTAATCAAATCCAGACATATTAATATGCTTTATATGCTGAAGAATGATACTTCCAGTTTGGGCGGGAAATATACCGGGTTACCCGGGAGAAGAGTGATTATTCTCGGGTTGGAACATATGTCTGTAGCTTATTTTTTTAGATGTTTGGGGCTGCTGGTGAACCATGATGTGCAGGCATAATCGAAGTGACGCTGGACTAGCGCACTTGCCAGAAATAATTGGCGACAGATTTTTAATGTGAATATTCTAAAATGTACATAAAAACAATATGCACATTTCAGGGTTTCCTTTAGGAAAATGTTGCGCCAGTCAACATGTTTTTAGGCTACTTTCCTAAAACAATCATTGTGGTTCAGCTGTCGAAGATTTGAGCACTAAATGTCCGACTTCAGTGGGCAAATGTTCACCTTCGATGGCCACTGGCACGCTGGAGGAATGTGCTCTTCATGGATGAATCCAGGTTTCAACTGTACCGGGCAGATGGCGTTGTATGGGCGAACGATTTGCAGATGTCATCGCTGTGAACAGAATGCCCCATGGTGGCGTTGGGGTTATGGTATGGGCAGGCATAAACTACAGACAACGAACACAATTGCATTTTATTGATGGCAATTTGAATGCACAGAGATACCGTGACGAGATCCTGAGGCCCATTGTCGTACCATTCATCCGCCGCCATCACCTAATGTTTCAGCATGATAATGCATGGCCCCATGTCACAAGGATCTGTACACAATTCCTGGAAGCTGAAACTGTCCCAGTTCTTCCATGGCCTGCATACTCACCAGACATGTCACCCATTGAGCATGCTTGGCATGCTCTGGATCGACGTGTACGACAACGCGTTCCAGTTCCTGCCAATATCCAGCAACTTCGGCACAGCCATTGAAGAGGAGTGGGACAACATTCCACAGGCCACAATCAACTCTATGCAAAGGAGATGTGTCAAATGGTGGTCACACCAGATACTGACTGTTTTTCTATTAGACATGTAGGCTAATTTACTCATATTAAAAGGTTGAATGGAAACACGTGAAGCCATTTTGAGGGTGCTGGAATTAGATTTTGGATGGACGTGCAGCCAGCCAATAGGAGACGTTTGAAGTAGCCTAATCAGATTATAACATTGTGACTGGTTGCTTTTATGCCATATATAAAAGCTAATACATTCAAAAAAGTAACATTTATAAATATTTAGGCTATTTTGAAGCGTTAGGTTCTAGGTGCGCAAGGAATAGCCGCTCTGGTTGGACAGGAGGCAGTGCGTGTGTTAAGCTTTCCTGAATAACTGGGCCTGCCGGGGAGCATATGGCCACATTATTATAGGACGACTTGGGAGAATGATGATCTGAAACAGACAGCGCATTTAGTATCAGAAGTAAACTGCGCCTTCCTTTACCTTATAAACCGTCGAGAGTAGACCCACAACTGATCAAAATCTAATGAAACATTCAAATCACAGGGCATTTGCAGTAGGCTAGAATGTTGTACTCATTTGAAAACAATAATGTCATTATTCATTGCATTGTGGTGTTGTAGGCTAGTCTAGGTAGGATAATTGCATTGTGGTGTTGTAGGCTAGTCTAGGTAGGATAATTGTATTGCCCCTAAACAAGATCAATATGGGAGCTTTTTGAGCTGTGTGTCTCATATCTTCACTGTTCTTTCATTCGCAAAGAAGCCGGATGTGGAGGTCCTGGGCTGGCGTGGTTACACGTGGTCTGCGGTTGTGAGGCCGGTTGGATGTACTGACAAATTCTCTAAAACGATGTTGGAGGCAGTTTATGGTAGAGAAATGAACATTCAATTTGCTGGCAACAGCTCTGGTGGACATTCCTGCAGTCAGCATGCCAATTGCACGCTCCTTCAAAACTTGAGACATCTGTGGCATTGTGTTCTGTGACAAAATGGCACATTTTAAAGCGGCCTTGTATTGTCCCCAGCACAAGGTGCACCTGTGTAATGATCAGGGGCGCAACTTTGGTTTTAGAAGTGGGGGGGGGGGGGGGGGAATCCCTTTTATTTATTTTATTTTTATCCAGCCTACCTGACCGCTCGGAGGCGTCCGCATGGTCCTAAAGCACACCGTTGCCTCGTTTTCTATCACATTCCATTGATAAAACTGGGGGGGGGGGACAAAAATGCAATTTCAGAATGTGTGGGGGGGGGGGGGGACATGTCCATCTATCCATCTAGTTTTATCTTGAGTGATGTCCCCCATGTGGTGGTAGCCGATGAGGCTTTCGGCTTGAAGAAGAACATCATGAAGTTATACCCAAGGGGTCAACTGACCACAGAGACGACAATCTTCAACTACAGGTGATATTTCTTAAAACTCTTGGCCAATTATGCAAAAAAAAAAAGAAGGTGTGTGGAGAACACATTTTGGAGTGTTCGCAAATCACTGGCGTGTGTTCAGGACCACCATCAATTTTGGATCCAGAGAAGGTTAGGGATCTTGTCCTTGCCGCGACTGCGCTTCACAATTACCTCCGCTCCCAGAAAGTCTCCACCAGAGATGGTAGATCGTGAAGATGTGGAGACCCGGTGTCATCATACCTGGTCAGTGGCGCAGAGAAGGCCCCCCTTCTGCCGTCAGTGAGAGTCAACGCTGGAAACCACCATTCCCAAGAGCCCAAGGCAAATTCGGCAAGAGTTCTCAGAAGCTGGAGCTGTTAGCTGGCAGCATGGCCGTTACCACTGAGTGCATATGAAGAAGGCCATATGCCATGAAACAACATCATAGGCCATGGAATTATCACTCTGCTATTGGTCTAGATGGATAGATCATTAGAATGATGATTATTACAAAATATCAAAGAAAACTCAAATTGAATGTATAACTTTTAATTTAGGAATGAATAGATAAATAAATACATTTAGGACAATTTTGTTCATGTCTTTAGAAGAAACTTTGGTTAAAAGATAACACAAAGTTTGTTGTTTCATCTAGATGATGAATTACTCATCAGTCACATTCTCCAGTGAATGTTTAACCAGAATGGACTGGATTTCCATCTTTGCCCTTTCTCTCTCCCTAATTGGTTTTCCCCCACATACTGTCCAAATATGGTACTTGTGTCAGTTTCGGCTTCCTTCAATATGTTTAACACCTGGGAGTACACCTCCCCTTTTGCCCGATCTACTACGGCCCTCTTGGGTGCTGGTGGTAGGCGATGTCTCTTCTGGCTCCGTGACGTGTCTGTCCTCATTGACTTTCATGAAGAATAAAGACATTCTTACTTTACTCCCACCACTAAAACTGTGGTAATGTGGTATTTGAGAATGCAGTTACACATTGATGCCACCAGGTGCTGCAATAGTTCTGTATCATGGGGTTATCGCATAGGCTAGTCTAGAATATAAATGTCCAATAGTTGTATTGTTATGTCGCCTACCAGACTTCTTGGAGGAAAAGGGAGTCGGAGTCAGCTCGAAGATCTCGTCATCATCATCATGTGTGGTCAGGTTGTCCTGGCTTGGTCCTGCTTTCAAGACATCCCACGGGAAGTACAAGCGTACGAAATCCGCCCACTTCGGCACATACACCTCTTCTGTCCCTGCCCCTGAACTCTTGGACTGCTCTACTTTCTTGTTCTCCCTCCCAAATGTAGTTCTGAAGTTCCTTGGTATCTGAAACTTTTGGGAAAGTACATTGCTAATACATTGTCTAATAACGGATTAGCTAGTTTATACTAACAGGATTTATTTAGGTAACTTAACGCTATCTTGCCTAACGTTACATTGCTAGCTACCTGCAAAGGGAATCCCCCTCTCATCTTTCCCTAGTATATCGCGGAGGGCTGACAAAGCAGCGTCCCTGGCATCCCTCTGGTAGCACATGGGGTCTTTCAGATCCCACAGTGATACGAGCTCTAGACAGATACAAAAAGTCATAGCTATTAAAAACAAAAATACTCATCTGAGTTAGCTAGCTAGCTGACATGTGTTTGTATATGTTTAGAAATTAATTGTTAGCTAACTAGCTAGCTAGGAAGTTTCGTAACGTTAGCTAACGCTAGCTAACTTTACAATGTATCATTCACTTTACAATATATAATTAATTGAATGTAGCCTACTGTACTGTGAAAAGTCAATACCTTGGAAGTATCTATAACTTGGACCTCTTTGGTGTGTGTCCATGTAACGGCAGCTGATTTCTTCCCAATTATTAAACTAGCTAATACACAAATACTGATAAGTATATAGAGAGCAAGCTAGTTTACATTTACATTTTAGTCATTTAGCAGACGCTCTTATCCAGAGCGACTTACAGTTAGTGAATACATATTTTTTTATACTGGCCCCCCCGTGGGAATCGAACCCACAACCCTGGCGTTGCAAAACGCCATGCTCTATCAACTGAGCTACATCCCTGCCGGCCATTCCCTCCCCTACCCTGGACGACGCTGGGCCAATTGTGTGCGCCGCCCATGGGTCTCCCGGTCGCGGCCGGCTGCGACAGAGCCTGGATTCAAACCAGGATCTCTAGTGGCACAGTTAGCACTGCGATGCAGTGCCTTAGACCACTGCGCCACACAAAACGTAGATGATGATAGGTAGCTAGGTAGATATCTCAACGATCATATATGACGTCATGTTAGCAATTGTTTTTGCATACAATCAGTTGTGTGAAATATAATTTAATTCTATGTCGTGCAATGTAATGCAACGCAGTTACAGGCAATTTTTTGGGGGGTGACACACGAAGCAACCGAGATGCAACTTTGCTGCAAGCAACGGAAATCACATCCAGATAGCTTCGCGTGACATCGGCTTCAGAGCCAATTTATGCTTGATCCGAAAATGTGGTCGAAGGCCCCGTATGGATGGTGTGACACAATTGCGGAACCTCCGGAGGCTTGCAGAGGCCAAATTTTGCATACCTAGATTGTACAATATTTGACCATTATTCTTTTTAAAAATTCTTCAAGCTCTGTCAAGTTGGTTGTTGATCATTGCTAGACAGCTATTTTCAAGTCTTGCAATAGATTTTCAAGCAGATTTAAGTCAAAACTGTTACTAGGCCTCTCAGGAAGATTCAACGTTGTCTTGGGAAGGAGCTCCATTGTATATTTGTCCTTGTCTTTTGTGTTAATGTCCTGCTGAAAGGTGAATTTGTCTCCCAGTGTCTGTTGGAAAGCAGACTGAAACCATTTTCCCTCTAGGATCTTGCCTGTGCTTAGCTCTATTACATTTCTGCCGATGACAAGCATTAACATGATGCAGCCACCACCAATGCTTGAAAATATGAAGTGTGGTACTCAGTGATGTGATTTGCCACAAACATAACACTTTGTATTCAGGACAAAAAGTTAATTTCTTTGCCACATTTCTTGCAGTATTACTTTAGTGCCTTGTTGCAAACAGGATGCATGTTTTGGAATAGTTTTATTCTGTACAGTTGTGGTCAAATGTTTTGAGAATTACACAAATACTAATTTTCACAAAGTCTGCTGCCTCAGTTTTGATTATGGCAATTTGCATATACTCCAGAATGTCATGAAGAGTGATCAGATGAATTGCAATTAATTGCAAAGTCCCTATTTGCCATGAAAATGAACTTAATCCCCCAAAAACATTTCCAACGCATTTCAGCCCTGCCACAAAAGGACCAGCTGCCATCATGTCAGTGATTCTCTCTTTAACACAGGTGAGAGTGTTGATGAGGACAAGGCTGGAGATCACTCTGTCATGCTGATTGAGTTAGAATAACAGACTGGAAGCTTTAAAAGGAGGGTGGTGCTTGAAATTATTGTTCTTCCTCTGTTAACCATGGTTACCTGCAAGGAAACGTGCCGTCATCATTGCTTTGCACAAAAAGGGCTTCACAGGCAAGGATATTGCTGCTAGTAAGATTGCACCTAAATCAACCATTTATCGGATCATCAAGAACTTCAAGGAGAGAGGTTCAATTGTTGTGAAGAAGGCGTCAGGGCGCCCAAGAAAGTCCAGCAAGCGCCAGGACCGTCTCCTAAAGTTGATTCAGCTGCGGGATCGGGGCACCACCAGTGCACAGCTTGCTCAGGAATGGCAGCAGGCAGGTGTGAGTGCATCTGCACGCACAGTGAGGCGAAGACTTTTGGAGGATGGCCTGGTGTCAAGAAGCGCAGCAAGGAAGCCACTTCTCTCCAGGAAAAACATCAGGGACAGACTGATATTCTGCAAAAGGTACAGGGATTGGACTGCTGAGGACTGGGGTAAAGTCATTTTCTCTGATGAATCCCCTTTCCGATTGTTTGGGGCATCCGGAAAACACCTTGTCCGGAGAAGACAAGGTGAGCGCTACCATCAGTCCTGTGTCATGCCAACAGTAAAGCATCCTGAGACAATTCATGTGTGGGATTGCTTCTCAGCCAAGGGAGTGGGCTCACTCACAATTTTGCCTAAGAACACAGCCATGAATAAAGAATGGTACCAACACATCCTCCGAGAGCAACTTCTCCCAACCATCCAATAACTGTTTGGTGACGACCAATGCCTTTTCCAGCATGATGGAGCACCTTGCAGTCAGCATGCCAATTGCACGCTCCTTCAAAACTTGAGACATCTGTGGCATTGTGTTCTGTGACAAAATGGCACATTTTAAAGCAGCCTTTATTGTCCCCAGCACAAGGTGCACCTGTGTAATGATCAGGGGCGCAACTTTGGTTTTAGAAGTGGGGGGGACATCACTTTTATTTATTTTATTTTTATCCAGCCTACCTGACCGCTCGGAGGCGTCCGCATGGTCCTAAAGCACACCGTTGCCTCGTTTTCTATCACATTCCATTGATAAAACTGGGGGGGGGGGACAAAAATGCAATTTCAGAATGTGTGGGGGGGGGGGGGGACATGTCCATCTATCCATCTAGTTTTATCTTGAGTGATATCCCCCATGTGGTGGTAGCCGATGAGGCTTTCGGCTTGAAGAAGAACATCATGAAGTTATACCCAAGGGGTCAACTGACCACAGAGACGACAATCTTCAACTACAGGTGATATTTCTTAAAACTCTTGGCCAATTATGCAAAAAAAAAAGAACAGAGCTAAATCTAGTAAAAAGGTGTAGTTCACACTCACTATATGCTGTATACTCACTACCACTTTCATTTCAGATTGTCCAGGGCTAGAAGGTGTGTGGAGAACACATTTTGGAGTGTTCGCAAATCACTGGCGTGTGTTCAGGACCACCATCAATTTTGGATCCAGAGAAGGTTAGGGATCTTGTCCTTGCCGCGACTGCGCTTCACAATGACCTCCGCTCCCAGAAAGTCTCCAGGCTGGTCTACGCACCACCAGAGATGGTAGATCGTGAAGATGTGGAGACCCGGTGTCATCACACCTGGTCAGTGGCGCAGAGAAGGCCCCCCTTCTGCCGTCAGTGAGAGTCAACGCTGGAAACCACCATTCCCAAGAGCCCAAGGCAATTCGGCAAGAGTTCTCAGAAGCTGGAGCTGTTAGCTGGCAGCATGGCCGTTACCACTGACTGCATATGAAGAAGGCCATATGCCATGAAACAACATCATAGGCCATGGAATTATCACTCTGCTATTGGTCTAGATGGATAGATCATTAGAATGATGATTATTACAAAATATCAAAGAAAACCCAAATTGAATGTATAACTTTTAATTTAGGAATGAATAGATAAATAAATACATTTAGGACAATTTTGTTCATGTCTTTAGAAGAAACTTTGGTTAAAAGAGAACACAAAGTTTGTTGTTTCATCTAGATGATGAATTACTCATCAGTCACATTCTCCAGTGAATGTTTAACCAGAATGGACTGGATTTCCATCTTTGCCCTTTCTCTCTCCCTAATTGGTTTTCCCCCACATACTGTCCAAATATGGTACTTGTGTCAGTTTCGGCTTCCTTCAATATGTTTAACACCTGGGAGTACACCTCCCCTTTTGCCCGATTTACTACGGCCCTCTTGGGTGCTGGTGGTAGGCGATGTCTCTTCTGGCTCCGTGACGTGTCTGTCCTCATTGACTTTCATGAAGAATAAAGACATTCTTACTTTACTCCCACCACTAAAACTGTGGTAATGTGGTATTTGAGAATGCAGTTACACATTGATGCCACCAGGTGCTGCAATAGTTCTGTATCATGGGGTTATCGCATAGGCTAGTCTAGGAATATAATGTCCAATAGTTGTATTGTTATGTCGCCTACCAGACTTCTTGGAGGAAAAGGGAGTCGGAGTCAGCTCGAAGATCTCGTCATCATCATCATGTGTGGTCAGGTTGTCCTGGCTTGGTCCTGCTTTCAAGACATCCCGCGGGAAGTACAAGCGTACGAAATCCGCCCACTTCGGCACATACACCTCTTCTGCCCCTGCCCCTGAACTCTTGGACTGCTCTACTTTCTTGTTCTCCCTCCCAAATGTAGTTCTGAAGTTCCTTGGTATCTGAAACTTTTGGGAAAGTACATTGCTAATACATTGTCTAATAACGGATTAGCTAGTTTATACTAACAGGATTTATTTAGGTAACTTAACGCTATCTTGCCTAACGTTACATTGCTAGCTACCTGCAAAGGGAATCCCCCTCTCATATTTCCCTAGTATATCGCGGAGGGCTGACAAAGCAGCGTCCCTGGCATCCCTCTGGTAGCACATGGGGTCCTTCGGATCCCACAGTGATACGAGCTCTAGACAGATACAAAAAGTCATAGCTATTAAAAACAAATACTCATCTGAGTTAGCTAGCTAGCTGACGTGTTTGTATATGTTTAGAAATTAATTGTTAGCTAGCTAACTAGCTAGCTAGGAAGTTTTGTAACGTTAGCTAACGCTAGCTAACTTTACAATGGATCATTCACTTTACAATATATAATTAATTGAATGTAGCCTACTGTACTGTGAAAAGTCAATACCTTGGAAGTATCTATAACTTGGACCTCTTTGGTGTGTGTCCATGTAACGGCAGCTGATTTCTTCCCAATTATTAAACTAGCTAATACACAAATACTGATAAGTATATAGAGAGCAAGCTAGTTAAACGTAGATGATGATAGTTAGCTAGGTAGATATCTCAACGATCATATATGACGTCATGTTAGCAATTGTTTTTGCATACAATCAGTTGTGTGAAATATAATTTAATTCTATGTCGTGCAATGTAATGCAACGCAGTTACAGGCAATTTTTTGGGGGTGACACACGAAGCAAACGAGATGCAACTTTGCTGCAAGCAACGGAAATCACATCCAGATAGCTTCGTGTGACATCGGCTTCAGAGCCAATTTATGCTTGATCCGAAAATGTGGTCGAAGGCCCCGTATGGATGGTGTGACGCAATTGCGGAACCTCCGGAGGCTTGCAGAGGCCAAATTTTGCATACCTAGATTGTACAATATTTGACCATTATTCTTTTTTAAATTCTTCAAGCTCTGTCAAGTTGGTTGTTGATCATTGCTAAACAGCCATTTTCAAGTCTTGCAATAGATTTTCAAGGAGATTTAAGTTAGGTTATGGGGTATTGTGTCTAGTTCAGTGACACAAAAATTATATTTAATCCATTTTAAATTCAGGCTGTAATACAACAAAATGTTGAATAAGTCCATGATTGTGAATACTTTCTGATGGCACTGTATGCAATATCCAGTGCCTACATTATTTGTATGTGTATGTGATTGCTTCTGGCATTGAACAAAAACCTTGTAATTTCTAGTGCCACAATTTTACCAACTGAACCAAAACATGATATCTTTGTTATGTGTTGTCAGTACAATTACCAGTAGTAGCTGTAGCTAGTTTATCGGAGGTAATCCACCGAGAAATTAAGGGATCACATATGTAAATATAAGGAAAGATGGATCAGATATGTTAATGGTTGTGAATTGTGAGTTTAGTCAGGTGTGAAGAGTCTGCTTCCTGTTATCTTTTGATATGTGTTGTCTCTACTAATGGTGCCTGGAGATACAGTATATTGCTGTAGCTAGTTTGTCTGAGGTAATCCACAGAGATATAAACGGATATGTAAACAAAAAAAAAGGGGGTGATGAAATAGATCATATGTAAATGAGGACATCGAATGGATGGATATGGATCCTGAGTTTAGTCAGGTGTGAAGAGACTGATGCCTCAGGGACACAGACACTGTCACAGTCATATTTCACTGGGAAATATTATCATTCAATAACCAGTGACTCATTGTGAACAGCTCTGAGGACACACAGAGATAGAGAGAGAGAGAACAGGGAGCGAGGGAGAGATGGAGGGAGGGATTATGAGAGAGGGAGAGAGGTAAAGAGAGGTACAGCAATAGAGGGAGAGGGGTGAAGAGAAAGAGAGAGTGAGTGAGAGAGGGAGAAAAAGAGTGAGAATAAAACCAGAGAGAGAGAGAGAGAGAGAGAAAGGAGAGAGAGAGAGAGAGAGAGAAAGGAGAGAGCGAGAGAGAGAGAGAGAGAGAGAGAGCGTTCAGTCAGCCCACTGACACCCCTATCAGATCACAGCAAAATCACAGTCTACTTGAACAGAGCAATACTCAACAATGAGGCATCAAAGCCAAAGGAACTGAATAATATTAAGAAATACTATAGATGGAAGGAAAGTAGTGTGGAAACCTACCAAAAAACAATTAGCCAACAACAAATTCAATCCCTTTTAGACAACTTCCTGGACAAAACGTTCCACTGTAATAGTGAAGGTGTAAACTTGGCAGTAGAAAACCTAAACAGTATATTTCACCTCTCAGCTTCACTATCAAATAAAATTTTTTCAAGCAGACAACCTAAGAAAATTAACAACAATGACAAATGGTTTGATGAAGAATGCAAAAACCTAAGAAAGAAATTGAGAAACCTACCCAACCAAAAACATAGAGACCCAGAAAACCTGAGCCTACGCCTTCACTATGGTGAATCACTAAAACAATACAGAAATACACTATGGAAAAAGAAGGAACAGCACGTTAGAAATCAGCTCAATATAACTGAAGAATCTATAGAATCTAACCACTTCTGCAAAATTGGAAAACACTAAACAAACAACAACAAGAAAAGTTATCTATTGAAAACGGAGATGTATGGATAAACCACTTATCCAACAGCAATAACATATACATGATCAAATACAAATCTTAGAATCAACTATTAAAGACCACCAGAATGAACTGGATTCTCCAATTACATTGAATGAACTACAGGACAAAATACAAACCCTCCAACCCAAAATGGCCTGTGGTGTTGATGGTATACTAAATGAAATGATAAAATATACAGACCACAAATTCTAATTGGCTATACTTAAACTATTTAACATCATCCTTGGCTCTGGCATCTTCCCCAATATTTGGAATCAAGGACTGATCACCCCAATCCACAAAATGGAGTCAAATTTGACCCCAATAACTACCGTGGGATATGCGTCAACAGCAACCTTCGGAAACTCCTCTGCATTATCATTTACAGCAGACTTGTACATTTCCTCAGTGAAAACAATGTACTGAGCAAATGCCAAAATCGGCTTTTTACGAAATTACCGTACGACAGACCACGTATTCACCCTGCACATCCTAATTGACAAACAAACCAACCAATACAAAGGCAAAGTCTTCTCATGCTTTGTTGATTTCAAAAAAGCTTTTGACTCAATTTGTCATGAGGGTCTGCTATACAAATTGATGGAAAGTGGTGTTGGGGGAAAAACATACGACATTATAAAATCCATATACACAAACAACAAAGCAGATTATAAGCAATAAACAACAAGTGTGCGGTACAAATTGGCAAAAAACACACACATTTCATTCCACAGGGCCGTGGGGTGAGACAGGGATGCAGCTTAAGCCCCACCCTCTTCAACATATACAGTGGGGAGAACAAGTATTTGATACACTGCTGATTTTGCAGGTTTTCCTACTTACAAAGCATGTAGAGGTCTGTAATTTTTATCATAGGTACACTTCAACTGTGAGAGACGGAATCTAAAACAAAAATCCAGAAAATCACATTGTATGATTTTTAAGTAATTAATTTGCATTTTATTGCATGACATAAGTATTTGATACATCAGAAAAGCAGAACTTAATATTTGGTACAGAAACCTTTGTTTGCAATTACAGAGATCATAAGTTTTCTGTAGGTCTTGACCAGGTTTGCACACACTGCAGCAGGGATTTTGGCCCACTCCTCCATACAGACCTTCTCCAGATCCTTCAGGTTTCGGGGCTGTCGCTGGGCAATACGGACTTTCAGCTCCCTCCAAAGATTTTCTATTGGGTTCAGGTCTGGAGACTGGCTAGGCCACTCCAGGACCTTGAGATGCTTCTTACGGAGCCACTCCTTAGTTGCCCTGGCTGTGTGTTTCGGGTCGTTGTCATGCTGGAAGACCCAGCCACGACCCATCTTCAATGCTCTTACTGAGGGAAGGAGGTTGTTGGCCAAGATCTCGCGATACATGGCCCCATCCATCCTCCCCTCAATACGGTGCAGTTGTCCTGTCCCCTTTGCAGAAAAGCATCCCCAAAGAATGATGTTTCCACCTCCATGCTTCACGGTTGGGATGGTGTTCTTGGGGTTGTACTCATCCTTCTTCTTCCTCCAAACACCGCGAGTGAAGTTTAGACCAAAAAGCTCAATTTTTGTCTCATCAGACCACATGACCTTCTCCCATTCCTCCTCTGGATCATCTAGATGGTCATTGGCAAACTTCAGACGGGCCTGGACATGCGCTAGCTTGAGCAGGGGGACTTTGCGTGCGCTGCAGGATTTTAATCCATGACGGCGTAGTGTGTTACTAATGGTTTTCTTTGAGACTGTGGTCCCAGCTCTCTTCAGGTCATTGACCAGGTCCTGCCATGTAGTTCTGGGCTGATCCCTCACCTTCCTCATGATCATTGATGCCCCACGAGGTGAGATCTTGCATGGAGCCCCAGACCGAGGGTGATTGACCGTCATCTTGAACTTCTTCCATTTTCTAATAATTGCGCCAACAGTTGTTGCCTTCTCACCAAGCTGCTTGCCTATTGTCCTGTAGCCCATCCCAGCCTTGTGCAGGTCTACAATTTATCCTTGATGTCCTTACACAGCTCTCTGGTCTTGACAATTGTGGAGAGGTTGGAGTCTGTTTGATGGAGTGTGTGGACAGGTGTCTTTTATACAGGTAACGAGTTCACACAGATGCAGTTAATACAGGTAATGAGTGGAGAACAGGAGGGATTCTTAAATAAAAACGAACAGGTCTGTGAGTGCCATAATTCTTACTGGTTGGTAGGTGATCAAATACTTATGTCATACAATAAAATGCAAATTAATTACTTAAAAATCATACAATGTGATTTTCAGGATTTTTGTTTTAGATTCCGTCTCTCACAGTTGAAGTGTACATATGATAAAAATTACAGACTTCTACATGCTTTGTAAGTAGGAAAACCTGCAAAATCGGCAGTGTATCAAATACTTGTTCTCCCCACTGTATATATAAACGAATTGGTGAAGGCACTAGAACAGTCTGCAGCACCTGGCCTCACCCTACTAGAATCTTAAGTCAAATGTCTACTATTTGCTGATGATCTGATGATCTGGTGCTTCTGTCCCCAACCAAGGAGGGCTTACAGCAGCACCTAGATCTTCTGCACAGATTCTTCCAGACCTGGGCCCTCAAAGTAAATCTCAGTAAGACAAAAATAATGGTGTTCCAAAAAAGGTCCAGTTGCCAGGACCACAAACACAAATTCCATCTAGACATCGTTGCCGTAGAGCACACAAAAAACGATACATACCTCGGCCTAAACATCAGCACCACTGGTAACTTCCACAAAGCTGTGAACGATCTGAGAGAGGTCTGGGGTCCGCTAACCAACCAAGAATTCACAAAATGGGACAAACACCTAATTGAGACTGCATGCAGAATTCTGCAAAAATATCCTCTGTGTTCAACGAAAAACACCAAATAATGCATGCAGAGCAGAATTAGGCCAATACCTGCTAATTATCAAAACCACTACAACCACCTAAAAGGAAGCGATACCCAACCCTTCCATAACAAAGCCATCACCTACAGAGAGATGAACCTGGAGAAGAGTCCCCTAAGCAAGCTAGTCCTGGGGCTCTGTTCACAAACATAAACAGACCCCACAGAGCCCCATGACAGCAACAGAATTAGACCCAACCAAATCATGAGAAAACAAAAAGATAATTACTTGACACATTGGAAAGAATTAATAGAAAAACAGAGCAAACTAGAATTCTATTTGGCCCTAAACAGAGTGTACACAGTGGCAGAATACCTGACCACTGTGACTGAACCACACTTAAGGAAAGCTTTGACTATGTACAGACTCAGTGAGCATAGCCTTGCTATTGATAGAGGCTGCCGTAGGCAGACCTGGCGCTCAAGAGAGGACAGGCTATGTGCACACTGCCCACAAAATGAGGTGGAAACTGAGCTGCACTTCCTAACCTCCTGCCAAATGTATGACCATATTAGAGACACATATTTCCCTCAGATTACACAGACCCGCAAAGAATATGAAAACAAATCCAATTGTGATAAACTCCCATATTTATTGGGTGAAATACCACAGTGTGCAATCACAGCAGCAATATTTGTGACCTGTTGCCACAAGAAAAGGGCAACCAGTGAAGAACAAACACCATTGTAAATACAACCCATATTTATGTTTATTTATTTTCCCTTTTGTACTTTAACTATGTGCACATTGTTACAACACTGTATATACAGTGGGGGAAAAAAGTATTTAGTCAGCCACCAATTGTGCAAGTTCTCCCACTTAAAAAGATGAGAGAGGCCTGTAATTTTCATCATAGGTACACGTCAACTATGACAGACAAATTGAGATTTTTTCTCTCCAGAAAATCACATTGTAAGATTTTTAATGAATTTATTTGCAAATTATGGTGGAAAATAAGTATTTGGTCACCTACAAACAAGCAAGTTTTCTGGCTCTCACAGACCTGTAACTTCTTCTTTAAGAGGCTCCTCTGTCCTCCACTCGTTACCTGTATTAATGGCACCTGTTTGAACTTGTTATCAGTATAAAAGACACCTGTCCACAACCTCAAACAGTCACACTCCAAACTCCACTATGGCCAAGACCAAAGAGCTGTCAAAGGACACCAGGAACAAAATTGTAGACCTGCACCAGGCTGGGAAGACTGAATCTGCAATAGGTAAGCAGCTTGGTTTGAAGAAATCAACTGTGGGAGCAATTATAAGGAAATGGAAGACATACAAGACCACTGATAATCTCCCTCGATCTGGGGCTCCACGCAAGATCTCACCCCGTGGGGTCAAAATGATCACAAGGAGGGAGAGAGAGAGAGAGAGAGAGAGAGAGAGAGAGAGAGAGAGAGAGAGAGAGAGAGAGAGAGAGAGAGAGAGAGAGAGAGAGAGAGAGAGAGAGAGAGAGAGAGAGAGAGAGAGAGAGAGAGAGAGAGAGAGAGAGAGAGAGAGAGAGAGAGAGAGAGAGAGAGAGAAGAGAGAGAGAGAGAGAGAGAGAGAGAGAGAGAGAGAGAGAGGAGAGAGAGAGAGAGAGAGGAGAGAGAGAGAGAGAGAGAGAGAGAGAGAGATTCGGTGTAATCATGTGGTTCATTAAAAACTGTGGGGGTTTGGGGAGACTCATCAGAACAAAGTGTTGGGATGTGTTTTTCCTTAGCTGTAATGAGAGACTAAATCAAACTGTTGCTCATCCCCAATTAAAGGCAAAAGTGGTAATTTACTGAGGGACCCTAACAATTAAGCAATGTGCATGATTAGACTTCTCCGTCACGTGGTGTTCTAAAAGTGTTTTTCCCTTGTGGATTTCTTTTCCTTTGCTACTAATGGAATGGAATTTACATTTGGCTAATAGTTGCAGATGGAAATATTACATGTATAACCTTTAAAGGCCATACTGGGAATTAACTGGGGGACCAAAACAATTAAGCAGTGTGTTGGGTGAAATTACCTGGACTGATCAGGCTCAGAGACTACTGCAATGTTGTGAGAGGAAATTGTGCAGACAGGATTCATACATACTACTGCCTCTGCAGACAGGATTCATACATAATACTGCCTCTGCAGACAGAATTCATACATAATACTGCCTCTGCAGACAGGATTCATACATACTACTGCCTCTGTAGACAGGATTCATACATACTACTGCCTCTGCAGACAGGATTCATACATAATACTGCCTCTGCAGACAGGATTCATACATAATACTGCCTGTGCAGACAGGATTCATACATACTACTGCCTCTGCAGACAGGATTCATACATACTACTGCCTCTGTAGACAGGATTCATACATACTACTGCCTCTGCAGACAGGATTCATACATAATACTGCCTCTGCAGACAGGATTCATACATAATACTGCCTCTGCAGACAGGATTCATACATACTACTGCCTCTGTAGACAGGATTCATACATACTACTGCCACTGCAGACAGGATTCATACATACTACTGCCTCTGTAGACAGGATTCATACATACTACTGCCTATGTAGACAGGATTCATACATACTACTGCCTCTGCAGACAGGATTCATACATAATACTGCCTCTGCAGACAGGATTCATACATACTACTGCCTCTGCCTGGGCTTTTGTGGTGCTCTCTCCTCAACACCACAGGATCCGTGGATGAAACCCGTTACCTCTCTCTCTCTCTCTCGCTCTCTCTCTCTGCCTGTTACCCTCTACAGCCAGAACCATCTAGACCACACACACATTCCTATTGTGTGGCTGAACACGCCAATGGAGTTTCACCTGAACTCTGACTGTGTGTACGAGTGTCCCAACCCCAGGAGATATGAAGGAGAGTCTGAGGAGTGAGGTGGTGAAAGAGAATTCTACTTTTTAAAAATTCACATCCTTGCCTTACATTTTGCTGTGGCCGGCGACGCAATATTCTTGCTCCCCCGAGCTCAAATTCACCGCAAATTGCGACTGAAAACGTGAGTATAGGTGAATTCACCGTGACGAGCTGTTTCATATGGAAAGCTCATACCCGCCACCATTTAAAGATAAATAAAATTCCTCGTGATTTGTCAATGTGCACAATGAGTCTAGCCTGCTGTTAACAACCACAGCTGCAGGTAAGGAATACCTGGGATAGGATAAAGTAATCCTTCTACCCCCCCCCCCCCCTTTACTCCAACCCCCCCCCTCCAAAAAATAAATAAAATAAATAAATGCACAAAAAAAACATTGTAAAATGGTTATCCCACTGGCTATAAGGTGAATGCACCTATTTGTAAGTCGCTCTGGATAAGAGCGTCTGCTAAATGACGTAAATGTAATGTAATGTAATGCAGGTGGCTTGGAGCAGCCTATGCGCTGTGATCCCATCTGGGCCTGGGGAAATGTCATGTCATTGTTTTTATAGCCTAAGCTATGTATTTATATTCTTTGAAAATGTGAATTTGATCAAATTTGGTTTATATTTACGCTTCGGGTTGCTAGGCTACCACCTGCAGCTGTGTTGCTAGGCTACCTAGGCCTTTTTAATCCAAAATGATTCACTGGAATTAATCAATCAACCCAATAGTGATGACATGCTGTGTGAGTATCATATGTAAAGGCCTACCCCATGAAACCCTGCATACAGCCAGCCCTGTTCGTTTATTTTTTATCGTTATTGTCCAATTGCAGTTGTTATCTCTTTGTCTGTGTAAAGGGTTTTAATGTTTTCATCCTCCGTAGGGCCAGGATATTGTAAAAAAAAATAATTAACATATGACCTGATTTATAAAAATGATCCGGTCCCATCATAGCCCACATCATAGCCCATATAAAATATATTTTAAAAAATTACAGCCGATTTATTACTACGTCATAGCTACAGGTGGGGTCCGGAGTTGGTTAGGTTGGTCTACCCCCAGATCAGGAAAAATCCTGGGCCCCTAGGAAAACAATTTCCCCCCCCCCAACCACTCTAAGACCTGTGGTGCCACCTCTGAAATCATCAAACAATGTTACAAATAAAAAAAAAAAAAACATATCCTATTTGTGTGATCTACATTTGACATGTTTTTGGTGGGGATGGGCTTCTGTAGTTCTATGTGGCTCAGCGCATGCCGGCAGATACTGCTAGAATTTCAGAATGTAACAGGCTGTTACTGCAATTTCAGGTAAAAACTCATTTTTAAAAAAGTCTCAAATATTAGGAAAATGTCTATACATTTCGGCTGTTTCAAAAAACATTGCTTTGCTATAGAGATAAATAGTAATGGCGTCTTTTTGTAGACACAAGTTTAGTTTTTTTTGGATAAATGCAGAAAATAAGGTCTGTGGTAAACATAGGCTTAGGAGATCTTATACGTTTTGTTCTATGATATAATCTTCATCAGCTAACGTCACTTTTTGTGAATTTTGAAGCATTTATGTAATTGAAAAAAGCACAAAGGCTTCTTAATTCATAAAAGGTAACGTTAACTAACTGTTATGATGAGTTTCTGGTATTGAGAAGCTCAGGATGCAAGAGAGTATGTTACACAGAGGGAGATCGGATTCAGTCATTATTTAATGGTCACAATATTCGATTCAATGACAGGCTGCACATGCTTTGCCTCTTCTCATATGAACGACTTCCATACAAAATCTCTCAGCTTATATAACGCCCTTCCAATCTACTTCTATCTTATCCAGTTGCTAACCATTATTGATTGTCACTCATCCACCACCATATCATCTACCTCTTTGGTGTCGTGTGGCACCCTAGCCAGGCCATTCCATCACGCACCCCATCCTAAGATTAGCACCAGTGGCCCCCCAATCTATCTTGGCGCACTGACCTTCTGTTCCTATCCCATGACACCAATACCACATGGCTTGTCTTTGTTCTCTGTCCACATACAGATTACATGATTTCTCCATACATTAATTAATCTTGTATCACAAATCATCATAACACTAACTGATATTATCTCATTTAATGACATAATGGCCCCGACAGAGAGGGCTGCCTTGCTTCTAGCTCTTAGGATACGTTCCAGTATTTTGTTTTTAAAATGTATTATTTCTTACGTTATTAGCCCAGATTTTTTAGTTTTGTTATTACGTACAGCTGGGAAGAACTATTGGATATCAAAGCGGCGGTAACTCACCAGCACTACCAGCATTACGACCAGGAATACGACTTTCCCGAAACGGATCCTTTGTTCGCACTCCCCAGGGCAATTGAACTGATTCCAGAGGCCGACCCAAAACAATGCCGGCGGAGGAGAGGTACTCAGAGCAGTCTTAGGAGGCGTGCACACCACCCACCGCTTCCGAGTATATTACTCGCTAATGTTCAGTCTCTGGATAATAAAGTTGACGAGCTCAGGGCGAGGGTTGCTTTCCAGAGAGACATCAGGGATTGGAACATCCTCTGTTTCACGGAAAAACATGGCTCTCTCGGGATATACTGTCTGAGTCGGTCCAGCCAGTTGGGTTCTCAGTTCATCGCGCAGACAGGAATAAATATCTCTCCGGGAAGCAGAAGGGCGGAGGTGTATGTTTTATGATTAACGAATCATGGTGTAATTGTGATAACATACAGGAACTCAAGTCCTTTTGTTCACCCAACCTAGAATACCTCACAATCAAATGGCAACCGTATTATATCCCAAGATAATTTTCTTCGGTTATAGTCACGGCTGTGTATATCCCCCATCAAGCCGATACCACGACGGCCCTTAAAGAACTTCACTGGACTTTATGCAAACTGGAAACCACATATCCTGAGGCTGCATGTATTGTAGCTGGGGATTTTAACAAAGCAAATTTGAGGACTAGGCTGCCGAAGTTCTATCAACATATCGACTGCTGTACTCGCGCTGCTAAAACACTCGACCACTGCTACTCCAACTTCCGGGATGCTTACAAGGCCCTCCCCCGCCCTCCTTTCAGCAAATCTGACCACGACTCCATTTTGCTCCTCCCTTCCTATAGGCAGAAACTCAAACAGGAAGTACCCGTGCTAAGGAACATTCAACGCTGGTCTGGCCAATCGGAATCCACGCTTCAAGATTTTGTTTTGATCACGCGGACTGGGATATGTTCCGGGTAGCTTCAGAGAATAATAATAATATAATAATAATAATAATAATAATAATAATAATAATAATAATAATAAGCCATTTAGCAGACGCTTTTATCCAAAGTGACTTACAGTCATGTGTGCATACATTTTTACGTATGGGTGGTCCCGGGGATCGAACCCACTACTCTGGCATTACAAGTGCCATGCTCTACCAATTGAGCTACAGAGGACCACTATAGACGAATATACTGATACTGATACGGTGACTGTGTTTAATTAGGAAGTGTATAGGAGATGTTGTACCCACTGTGACTATTAAAACCTACTCTAACCAGAAACAGTGGATAGATGGCAGCATTCGTGCAAAACTGAAAGCGCGAACCACCGCATTTAACCATGGCAAGGTGACTGGGAATATGGCAGAATACAAACAGAGTAGTTATTCCCTCCGCAAGGCAATTAAAACAGACAAAATGTCAGTATAGGGGGACAAAGTGGAGTCGCAATTCAACGGCTCAGACACGAGACCTATGGGGCAGGGTCTACAGACAATCACGGACTACTAAAGGAAAACCAGCCACATCGCGGACACCGACGTCCGGACAAACTAAACATCTTCTTCGCCCGCTTTGAGGATAACACAGTGCCACCGATTCCGCCCGCTACCAAGGACTGTGGGCTCTCCTTCTCCGTGGCCGACGTGAGTAAAACATTTAAAACCGTTAACCCTCGCAAGGCTGCCGGCCCAGACGGCGTCCCTAGCCGCTTCCTCAGAGCATGCGCAGACCAGCTGGCTGGTGTGTTTACGGACATATTCAATATCTCCCTATCCCAGTCTGCTGTCTCCACATGCTTCAAGATGGCCACCATTGTCCCTGTACCCAAGAAAGCAAAGGTAACTGAACTAAATGACTATCGCCCCATAGCACTCACTTCTGTCATCATTAAGTGCTTTGAGAGACTAGTCAAGGATCATATCACCTCTACCTTAACTGCCACCCTAGACCCACTTCAATTTGCTTACCGCCCCAATAGATCCACAGACGATGCAATCGCCATCACACTGCACAATCCCATCTGGACAAGAGGAATACCTATGTAAGGCTCTGGGAGTGTGGTGCCAGGAAAATAACCTCTCCCTCAACGTCAACAAAACAAAGGAGATGATCGTGGACTTCAGTAAACAGCAGAGGGAGCACGCCCCTATCCATATCGACGGGACCGCAGTGGAGAAGGTGGAAAGCTTGATGTGTACGCCAAGTTCCTCTGCGTACACATCACTGACAAATTGAAATGGTCCACCCACACAGACAGTGTGGTGAAGAAGGCGCAACAGCACCTCTTCAACCTCAGGAGGCTGAAGAAATTTGGCTTGGCACCTAAAACCCCCACAAACTTTTACAGATGCACAATTGAGAGCATCCTGTTGGGCTGTATCACCGCCTGGTATGGCAACTGCACCGCCCGCAACCACAGTGCTCTCCAGAGGGTGGTGCGGTCTGCCCAACACATCACCAGTGGCAAACTACCAGCCCTCCATGACACGTACAGCACCCGATGTCACAGGAAGGCCAAAAAGATCATCAAGGACAACAACCACCCGAGCCACTTCCTTTTCACCGCGCTATCATCCAGAAGGCGAGGTCAGCACAGGTGCATCAAAGCTGGGACCAAGACACTGAAAAATATCTTCCATCTCAAGGCCATCAGACTGTTAAATAGCCTTCACTAGCGCATTAGATGCTGCTGCCTATATACATAGATTAGACATCACTGGCCACTTTAATAAATGGAACACTAGTCACTTTAATAATGTTTACATACAGTGGGGAGAAAAAGTATTTAGTCAGCCACCAATTGTGCAAGTTCTCCCACTTAAAAAGATGAGAGAGGCCTGTAATTTTCATCATAGGTACACGTCAACTATGACAGACAAAATGAGAAAAAAAAATCCAGAAAATCACATTGTAGGATTTTTTATGAATTTATATGCAAATTATGGTGGAAAATAAGTATTTGGTACACTGCCGAGAACAAGTATTTGATACACTGCCGATTTTGCAGGTTTTCCTACTTACAAAGCATGTAGAGGTCTGTCATTTTTATCATAGGTACACTTCAACTGTGAGAGACGAAATCTAAAACAAAAACCCAGAAAATCACATTGTATGATTTTTAAGTAATTCATTTGCATTGGGCAGCAGGTAGCTTAGTGGTTAAGAGCGTTGTACCAGTAACCGAAAGGTTGCTGGTTCTAATCCCCGAGCCGACTAGGTGAAAAATATGTCAATGTGCCCTTGAGCAAGGCACTTAAACCTAATTGCTCCTGTAAGTCGCTCTGGATAAGAGCGTCTGCTAAATGACCAATTTATTTTATTGCATGACATAAGTATTTGATACATCAGAAAAGCAGAACTTAATATTTGGTACAGAAACCTTTGTTTGCAATTACAGAGATCATCCGTTTCCTGTAGGTCTTGACCAGGTTTGCACACACTGCAGCAGGGATTTTGGCCCACTCCTCCATACAGACCTTCTCCAGATCCTTCAGGTTTCGGGGCTGTCGCTGGGCAATACGGACTTTCAGCTCCCTCCAAAGATGTTCTATTGGGTTCAGGTCTGGAGACTGGCTAGGCCACTCCAGGACCTTGAGATGCTTCTTACGGAGCCACTCCTTAGTTGCCCTGGCTGTGTGTTCCGGGTCGTTGTCATGCTGGAAGACCCAGCCACGACCCATCTTCAATGCTCTTACTGAGGGAAGGAGGTTGTTGGCCAAGATCTCGCGATACATGGCCCCATCCATCCTCCCCTCAATACGGTGCAGTCGTCCTGTCCCCTTTGCAGAAAAGCATCCCCAAAGAATGATGTTTCCACCTCCATGCTTCACGTTGGGATGGTGTTCTTGGGGTTGTACTCATCCTTCTTCTTCCTCCAAACATGGCGAGTGGAGTTTAGACCAAAAAGCTATATTTTTGTCTCATCAGACCACATGACCTTCTCCCATTCCTCCTCTGGATCATCCAGATGGTCATTGGCAAACTTCAGACGGGCCTGGACATGCGCTGGCTTGAGCAGGGGGACCTTGCTGGCGCTGCAGGATTTTAATCCATGACGGCGTAGTGTGTTACTAATGGTTATCTTTGAGACTGTGGTCCCAGCTCTCTTCAGGTCATTGACCAGGTCCTGCCGTGTAGTTCTGGGCTGATCCCTCACCTTCCTCATGATCATTGATGCCCCACGATGTAAGATCTTGCATGGAGCCCCAGACCGAGGGTGATTGACCGTCATCTTGAACTTCTTCCATTTTCTAATAATTGCGCCAGCAGTTGTTGCCTTCTCACCAAGCTGCTTGCCTATTGTCCTGTAGCCCATCTCAGCCTTGTGCAGGTCTACAATTGTATCCCTGATGTCCTTACACAGCTCTCTGGTCTTGGCCATTGTGGAGAGGTTGGAGTCTGTTTGATTGAGTGTGTGGACAGGTGTCTTTTATACAGGTAATGAGTTCAAACAGGTGCAGTTAATACAGGTAATGAGTGGAGAACAGGAGGGCTTCTTAAAGAAAAACTAACAGGTCTGTGAGAGCCGGAATTCTTACTGGTTGGTAGGTTATCATATACTTATGTCATGCAATACAATGCAAATTAATTACTTAAAAATCATACAATGTGATTTTCTGGATTTTTGTTTTAGATTCCGTCTCTCACAGTTGAAGTGTACCTATTCTAAAAAATTACAGACCTCTACATGCTTTGTAAGTAGGAAAACCTGCAAAATCAGCAGTGTATCAAATACTTGTTCTCCCCACTGTATATCCTGTATTCTATACTATTCTACTGTATAGCAGTCTATTCCGCTCTGACATTGCTTGTCCATATATTTATATATTCTTACTTCCATTGCTTTACTTAGATTTGTGTGTATATGTTGTGAAATTGTTTGATATTACTTGTTAGATATTACTGCACTGTCGGAGCTAGAAGCACAAGCATTTCGCTACACCTGCAATAACATCTGCTAAACACATGTATGTGACCAATAAACATTTGATTTTAAACAAAACGCATAAGATCTAAGCCTGTGTTAACCTCAGACCGTATTTTCTGCGTTCACCCCAAAACCCTATTCTTTCCCCAATCATTTTCCCAATAGGGATGGCTGAACGAACCACACGTAACTCATTTCCGGGGTTTTAAGACTGGCGAGCTCTTTTACCATTTATATACTGTAGGAGTGTTGGCTCAACGAGACGATTCAGTTTACACTGCCCTGCTTCAAGGGGGGGCAACTGTCAGGTGAGTGTCGGTGCGCTATCTACGTAGCAACTAGCAAGTACGCAAGTTTACATTTAAGTAATATGTGTAGCTGACGGTATGTTTACGAAAAGTCTAGCATGTGTGAAGAGGCTGCTAGGGAACCCGGTCAGTGAAATGCTAGGACCCAGACAGCATTGAGACGAAAGGAGACCTTTCCTGGCTGACATTTTGACTGTGGCGGTTGGAGGCAGACAAAAACACAGAGCCATCTCCAAAGGTCATCCTAAGAAACTCTCAGCTCCTGAACGCATTGGCCAACTTACAAGCTCAGAGACAGACGTTTTGAGAGACAGCTAGTGAGTTAAGAGGGAGAGAGAGAGAGAGAGAGAGAGAGAGAGAAGTGAGTTAATTACAGACAGAGATAGAGACAGGGAGCACCAGAGCTGAAGCCCTCCCAGGCCATCCCAGCCATAGAGAGGCTCCAGAATGAGATAGATGCTCTCTCCCTTTCTGTCTCCTCTCTCCCTTTCTGTATCCTCGCTCCCTTTCTGTATCCTCTCTCCCTTTCTGTCTCCTCTCTCCCTTTCTGTATCCTCTCTCCCTTTCTGTATCCTCTCTCCCTTTCTGTATCCTCTCTCCCTTTCTGTCTCCTCTCTCCCTTTCTGTCTCCTCTCTCCCTTTCTGTATCCTCTCTCCCTTTCTGTCTCCTCTCTCCCTTTCTGTCTCCTCTCTCCTTTTCTGTATCCTCTCTCCCTTTCTGTATCCTCTCTCCCTCACTGTCTCCTCCTAATCGCTGTGTGTTGATGGTTAATTTGGCCACAATAAAGGGCATCTCCATTACCACGTGGGAAGAGGAGAGAGAGGAGATTACATGGCAGTTAGAAGTAATGGACTGGCCAGCCTTTAAGCACCAAGGATCTGTCCCAAATGGCACCCTATTCCCTATGTCGTGCACTACTCCCCATAGGGCTCTGGTCAAAAGTAGTGCACTATGTAGGGAATAGGGTTCCATTTGGAACACAACTTAATAAAAAAAATATTTTAAAAAAGTTTTATTTATTTCACCTTTATTTAACCAGGTAAGCCAGTTGAGAACAAGTTCTCATTTACAACTGCGACCTGGCCAAGATAAAGCAAAGCAGTGCGATAAAAACAACAACACAGAGTTACATATGGGGTAAACAAAACATAAAGTAAAAAATACAACAGAAAATATATATACAGTGTGTGCGAATGTAGTAAATTATGGAGGTAAGGCAATAAATAGGCCATGGTGCAAAATAGTTACAATTTCATATTAACACTGGAATGATAGATGTGCAAGAGATGATGTGCAAATAGAGATACTGGGGTGCAAATTAGCAAAATAAATAAGTAATAGGTAGTTGGGTGGGCTAATTTCAGAATGGCTGTGTACAGGTGCAGTGATCGGTTAGCTGCTCTGACAACTGATGCTTAAAGTTAGTGAGGGAGATAAGAGTCTCCAGCTTCAGAGATCTTTGCAGTTCGTTCCAGTCATTGGCAGCAGAGAACTGGAAGGAATGGTGGCCAAAGGAGGTGTTTGCTTTGGGGATGACCAGTGAGATATACCTGCTGGAGCGCAGACTACGGGTGGGTGTTGCTATGGTGACCAGTGAGCTAAGATAAGACGGGGATTTGCCTAGCAGTGATTTATAGATGACCTGGAGCCAGTGGGTTTGGTGACAAATACGTAATGAGGGCCAGCCAACAAGAGCGTACAGGTCACAATGGTGGGTAGTATATGGGGCTTTGGTGACAAAACGGATGGCACTGTGATAGACTACATCCAATTTACTGAGTAGAGTGTTGGAGGCTATTTTGTAAATGACATCGCCGAAGTCAAGGATCGGTAGGATAGTCAGTTTTACGAGGGCATGTTTGGCAGCATGAATGAAGGAGGCTTTGATGCGAAATAGGAAGCCGATTCTAGATCTAACTTTTGATTTGACCAGCAGCAAGAGCGACATCATTGATATCCACAGAGAATAGAGTCGGCCCAAGAATTTAACCCTGTGGCACCCCCATAGAGACTGCCATAGGTCCAGACAACAGGCCCTCTCATTTGACACATTGAACTCTATCTGATAAGTAGTTGGTGAACAAGGCGAGGCAGTCATTTGAGAAACCAAGGCTATTTAGTCTGCCAATAAGAATGCGGTGGTTGACAGAGTCGAAAGCCTTGACCAGGTCGATGAAGACGGCTGCGCAGTACTGTCTTTTATCGATCGCGGTTATAATATCGTTTAGGACCTTGAGCGTGGCTGAGGTGCACCCATGACCAGCTCGGAAACCGGATTGCATAGCGGAGAAGGTACGGTGGGATTCGAAATGGTCGGTGATCTGTTTGTTAACTTGGCTTTCAAATACTTTCGAAAGGCAGGGCAGGATGGATATAGGTCTGTAACAATTTGGATCTAGAGTGTCACCCCCTTTGAAGAGGGGGATGACCGTGGCAGCTTTCCAATCTCTGGGGATCTCAGACGTTACGAAAGAGAGGTTGAACAGGCTAGTAATAGGGGTTGCAACAATTTCGGTGGCTAATTTTAGAAAGAAAGGGTCCAGATTGTCCAGCCCAGCTTTTTCATAACAACAGCTGTCTGGATTTGTGGTGGGGGGGGGGGGGGGGGGGGGGGGGGGGGGGGGGGCATGGGCAAGTTGCAGCGGAGGGTGCAGAGCTGGTGGCCGGGGTAGGGGTAGCCAGGTGGAAAGCATAATGACACTGGGAGTAAAAATATGCATTTGCCACCATGACCTCAGGTTCAATAAAGCTGTTGGAAATATGATGCACAGCGAGATGAACAGATATGATATAGGACATGTATCTCAATACCCAATATATAATATATACTCAATATATAATAATATATTCACACACACATTATTTCAGCGGCTCAGTGTAGGTATGCCTCATTCAATGAATACTGTGACCAGACAACAAGTTATGAGCATGTCAGTACGTGTGGGTTCAATTTCATTATATTTCCAAATGATTACAGGGCTTGTCAGACAGCACAACGTGTCCGACTATCAGCCGGAGCAAACGGTCACGTCAGCAATGTTGACGTCGCCTGTCAGAAGAACATTTTAAATAAAATATTACAAAAAAAAGAAGACAATGGAGTGTTAGTGTGAAATGCTTTGATGTAAGTTTCACCTGCAGTCAACTCAGACAAGGTATTTATGTTACACAATATAAAAGACCTTGCTCACAAAGGGAAAGATTAGATATTCAGTCATGAAAGTCAATAGGGCCTGCTTTGTGTGAAAGTACACACGGAAGATTGATTTGTCTGCATGGGGAATAGAAAGGGTAATGAATGAGTAGGCAGGAGTGAGGGAATGGGGGGAGGGGGGTGGGGGTGGGTGGCGGATAGGGGGAGGGGGGGGTAGAGAGGATAAATTCATTAATAGGCAGAAGTGATGGTAGGATGAGGGGAAACATGATAGGCTGGAATGAAGGGAGAAATGAATTTGCATGTCACCCAACAATAGTCTCATCACATCCTCATCTGATGTCTGTTGACACCGTTCCACAGGTGACCTCGGTGCCAGAGACCAGCTTTCTAGTGTGTATGTTGTGTGAGGCTGGTGGCACAGGTGACCAGGTTGGTCAGATGCCAGGGACCAGAAGCTCTCATGTTGCCATGCCAACAGAGGGCAGTCAGGACACACGTCGAGAGGTTTGTGTCAGAGCTGTCAAGGAATATCCATATTTTCCTAACTAACTATGGTTGCGTCCAAAATGGCACCCTATTCCCTATATAGTGCACTACTTTTGAACAAGGCCTATAGGACTCTGGTTAAAAGTCCTGCACTATGTAGGGCAGGGATGGGCAACAGTCCTCGGGGGCCAAAGTGGTTTTACACTCCCCCCCCCCCCCCCCCCCCCCCCATCCCTGGCAAACACACCGTATTAAACTAATTGCATTCTAAACTGGAGATCATGATTAGTTTGTTATTGGAATCAGGTGTGTTAGCTGGGGCAAAAGTGTGACACTAATCAGGCTTCCGAGGACTGGAGTTGCCCATCCCTGATGTAGGTATTAGGGTGGCATTTGGGACACAACCTAAGTAATGTGGTCTAGCAATGAGGGGTGTGGTGGAGAGGGACAGAGAGTGCAGCACCAACCTCTGTCCTGTCAGACCGAATACTATAATGAAGTACCAGAGAGGAGGAGAAAACAAGGGGGAGGTGATACACAGAGCAGAGGACAAGGAAGAGGTGGAGGATGAGGGAAGAGGTGGAGGAAGAGGAAGAGGTGGAGGACGAGGTGGAGGATGAGGTGGAGGACGAGGAAGAGGTGGAGGACGAGGTGGAGGATGAGGTGGAGGAAGAGGAAGAGGTGGAGGAAGAGGAAGAGGTGGAGGAAGAGGTGGAGGACGAGGAAGAGGTGGAGGACGAGGTGGAGGAAGAGGTGGAGGACGAGGTGGAGGAAGAGGAAGAGGTGGAGGAAGAGGTGGAGGAAGAGGAAGAGGTGGAGGAAGAAGTGGAGGACGAGGTGGAGGACGAGGTGGAGGAAGAGGAAGAGGTGGAGGAAGATGTGGAGGAAGAAGAAGAGGTGGAGGAAGAGGTGGAGGAAGTGGAAGAGGTCGAGGACGAGGTGGAGGAAGAGGTCGAGGACGAGGTGGAGGAAGAGGTGGAGGATGAGGTGGAGGACGAGGACGAGGTGGAGGACAAGGTGGAGGACGAGGTGGAGGACGAGGTGGAGGACGAGGTGGAGGAAGAGGTGGAGGACGAGGTGGAGGAAGAGGAAGAGGTGGAGGACGAGGTGGAGGAAGAGGACGAGGTGGAGGAAGAGGTGGAGGACGAGGTGGACTGTGGACTGTGAACGCTCTCCTGGCAGCGCGACACAGCGGACTGTGAACACTCCTGAAGACTCTAGGTAGCTAACTGGCTTTAAATGAGCCACACGCATTAGTAATGATTACGGACTCACTGTGCATCAACACACAAACTATTTTGTGAGGATAGGACAAATGACAGGAAACTCCTCCAGGATCGGATAAATGACATGAAACTCTTCCAGGCAGTGGAGGCTGCTGAGGGGAGGATGGCTCGTAATAATGTCTGGAAAGGCGCTAATGGAATGGCATCACCATGGAAACCATGTGTCTGATGTATTTGATACCATTCCACTAATTCCGCTCCAGCCATTACCACGAGCCCGTCCTATTCCGCTCCAGCCATTACCACGAGCCCGTCCTATTCCGCTCCAGTCATTACCACGAGCCCGTCCTATTCCGCTCCAGCCATTACCACGAGCCCGTCCTATTCCGCTCCAGCCATTACCACGAGCCCGTCCTATTCCGCTCCAGCCATTACCACGAGCCCGTCCTATTCCGCTCCAGCCATTACCACGAGCCCGTCCTATTCCGCTCCAGTCATTACCACGAGCCCGTCCTATTCCGCTCCAGCCATTACCACGAGCCCGTCCTATTCCGCTCCAGCCATTACCACGAGCCCGTCCTATTCCGCTCCAGCCATTACCACGAGCCCGTCCTATTCCGCTCCAGCCATTACCACGAGCCCGTCCTATTCCGCTCCAGCCATTACCACGAGCCCGTCCTATTCCGCTCCAGCCATTACCACGAGCCTGTCCTATTCCGCTCCAGCCATTACCACGAGCCTGTCCTATTCCGCTCCAGTCATTACCACGAGCCTGTCCTATTCCGCTCCAGCCATTACCACGAGCCCGTCCTATTCCGCTCCAGCCATTACCACGAGCCCGCCCTATTCCGCTCCAGTCATTACCACGAGCCTGTCCTATTCCGCTCCAGCCATTACCACGAGCCCGTCCTATTCCGCTCCAGCCATTACCACGAGCCCGTCCTCCCCAATTAAGGTATCACCAACCCCCTGTGCTTCCAGGATAGGATCAATTGGAATCAATTGTGAAATAAAAACAAATAAAACAAAAAAATGAAGAATAGAGAAAGAAGTGCTGCACTATAGGGCTGGTAAGCATTTCAAATTGGGAATGACTGGTCCAGTGTTTTTTTGTTTGTTGTGTTAGTGGTTTAGATACAAGCATCATGAAACCTAAGTACATAGTTGTATACGTCCGTTGTCTCTATAAGCTACAATATTACGTCCTAAACCGAGCATGAAAGTGCGTCCTTGTAGCTGTGTGGGCTAATATAGTTTAAATAAAGCAACACCTCACAGCACAACGCCTCTCCCCCCCATGTGATCTACTAGTTGTGTGTATGTACTGACATGTATGTGGAACTGATAGATGCACACAAACACACTACAGGTTCATGTTTTTACATGTATGCAAATTGTAAGTGTTTTGTCTGTAATGTATTTTTTTCGTTATGTGTCGGACCCCAGTAAGACTAGCTGTCGCCATTGGCATCGGCTAATGGGGATCCTAATCAATCAAATCAAATACCCAATACAAATGATTACATTTGGTCAGTTTTAAGCATGGTGTTTTTACAATGTGTCATGCATATGAACTCAAGATGGTGCATTTGTATTGTTACAGAGCTGACATCATCATGCCCCGTGTATACAAACGTAAAACAAGAAGGGGTCTATTAGAGCAACAGCAAATAATGAAAAAACATAGACTGAATTAAACTGATTTTTTTTTTAATTAAACGTACCTGTCCGAAAGAGAAGCTATGATAGAGTAGCAGAGGCACACAAGGTCTTGTCTGATGACAGAGTCTGAGCTTGCTAAACATATCAAGATTCTCACGGATCGGTTTCATGGACTTAGTAGCCTCAAATGCAGAGAATTTGCCTACAAATTGGCACATCGAAACAACAGCCCTGTCCCAGACAACTGGTGAAGAAATGGAAGGGTAAGTCAATCAATCAAATTTATTTATAAAGCCCTTTTTTACATAAGCAGATGTTACAAAGTGCTGTACAGAAACCCAGCCTAAAAACCCAAACAGCAAGCAATGTAGAAGCACGGTGATATTGAACAGAGATCTACTAAATATACCAAACATTAAGAAAACCTTCCTAATATTGAGTTGCCTCCCTCCCTACATACACAATCCATGTCTCAGTTGTCTCAAGGCTAAAAAAAATCATCCTTTAACCTGTCTCCTCCCCTTCATCTACACTGATTGAAGTGGATTTAACAGGTGACATCAATAAGGGATCATAGACTGACAAGGTGAAAGCTATGTCATGGAAAGAGCAGGTGTTCATAATGTTTTGTACACTCAGTGTATAGCTGAATGTAGGCATATATTTAAGATATTCAATATTCCATACACCTATTCGGTGAATTAAACTTTTACCAACCAGCACCATCACCCACTTACCTCAAGGTGGCTCAACTTACCCTGTCCCTATACTCAGCTTAACCCAAAGAGACCACTTTTTTGGGACAACCTGTTTTCAAGTGTGATGTTTTCATGAATTCGGATACACAACATCCTGAAATACACTACCGTTCAAAAGTTTGGGGTCACTTAGAAATGTCCTTGTTTTCCATGAAAACATACATGAAATGAGTTTGAATAGGAAATATAGCAAAATGCATAGGAAATGTAGTCATTGACAAGGTTAGAAATAATTATTTTAAATTGAAATAATAATTGTGTCCTTCAAACTTTACTTTCGTCAAATAATCCTCAATTTGCAGCAATTACAGCCTTGCAGACCTTTGGCATTCTAGTTGTCAATTTGTTGAGGTAATCTGAAGAGATTTCACCCCATGCTTTTTGAAGCACCTCCCACAAGTTGGATTGGCTTGATGGGCACTTCTTACGTACCATACGGTCAAGCTGCTCCCACAACAGCTCAATAGGGTTGAGATCCGGTGACTGTGCTGGCCACTCCATTATAGACAGAATACCAGTTGACTGCTTCTTCCCTAAATAGTTCTTGCATAGTTTGGAGCTGTGCTTTGGGTCATTGTCCTGTTGTAGGAGGAAATTGACTCCAATCAAGCGCCGTCCACAGGGTATGGCATGGTGTTGCAAAATGGAGTGATAGCCTTCCTTCTTCAAGATCCCTTTTACCCTGTAAAATATCCCACTTTACCACCACTAAAGAACCCCCAGACCATCCCATTGCCTCCACCATGCTTGACAGATGGCATCAAGCACTCCTCCAGCATCTTTTCATTTGGTCTGCGTCTCACAAATGTTCTTCTTTGTGATCCGAACACCTCAAACTTCAATTCGTCTGTCCATAAAACTTTTTTCCAATCTTCCTCTGTTCAGTGTCTGAGTTCTTTTGCCCATCTTAATCTTTTCTTTTTATTGGCCAGTCTGAGATATGTCTTTTTCTTTGCAACTCTGCCTAGAAGGTCAGCATCCCGGAGTCGCATCTTCACTGTTGACGTTGAGACTGGTGTTTTGCGGGTACTATTTAATGAAGCTGCCAGTTGAGGACCTGTGAGGCGTCTGTTTCTCAAACTAGACACTAATGTATTTGTCCTCTTGCTCAGTTGTGCACCGGGGCCTCCCACTCCTCTTTCTATTCTGGTTAGAGCCAGTTTGCGCTGTTCTGTGAAGAGAGTAGTACACAGCGTTGTACGAGATCTTCAGTTTCTCTGCAATTTCTTGCATGGAATAGCCTTCATTTCTCAGAACAAAAATAGACTGACGAGTTTCAGAAGAAAGTTCTTTGTTTCTGGCCATTTTGAGCCTGTAATCGAACCCACAATTGCTGATGCTCCAGATACTCAACTAGTCTCAAGAAGGCCAGTTGTATTGCTTCTTTAATCAGCACAACAGTTTCCAGCTGTGCTAACATAATTGCAAAAGGGTTTTCTAATGATCAATTATCCTTTTAAAATTATAAACTTGGATTAGCAAACACAACGTGCCATTGGAACACAGGACTGATGGTTGCTGATAATGGGCCTCTGTACGCCTATGTAGCTATTCCATTTTAAAAATCAGCCGTTTCCAGCAACAATAGCCATTTACAACATTAACAATGTCTACACTGTATTTCCGATCAATTTTATGTTATTTTAAAATGGACAAAACATTTGCTTTTCTTCCAAAAAACAAGGACATTTCTAAGTGACCCCAAACTTTTGAACGGTAGTGTATATGTAGATATATTTGTTAGAAAGAATACTATATTTCCCTTGATGTAGTGATGCTAAATGTAAACAAATTGCTCAATTTACCCCCCTCACCCCTACTGTTGTAAGAGGTTTCAGCTGCAGCCAGCCTGTTCCTGAGACTATCTGCTTAATGCGGTATTGATCAACACTGCCACCTAGTGTTAGAAGTGTGTAACTCCATGGACTTTTCTGTCGACCATTCATTCATCGTAATCGTCACAGTCCATATTATACATACAATAATAATAAAAAATATTGTTCTGAGTGTACAGTATTAAAAAAAAAACATTAAAGTTGGTCTTGTGTGTATATGTTTGAAACTAAAACAACTCAGAACAGCCTCAATTCGTCAGGGCATGGACTCTACAAGGTGTCGAAAGCGTTCCACAGGGACGCTGGCCCATGTTGACTCCAATGCTTCCCACAGTTGTGTCAAGTTGGCTGGATGTCCTTTGGGTGCTGGACCATTCTTGATACACACGGGAAACTGTTGAGTGTGAAAACCCCAGAAGTGTTGCACTCCAACCGGCACCTACTACCATACCCCGTTCAAAGGCACTTAAATATTTTGTCTTACCCATTCACCCTCTGAATGGCACACATACACAATCCAAGTCTCTATTGTCTCAAGGCTTAAAAATCCTTCTTTAACCTGTCTCCCCCTTCATCTACACTGATTGAAGTGGATTTAACGGGAGACACCAATAAGGGATCATAACTTTCACCTGTATTCACCTTGTCAGTCTATGTCATGGAAAGAGCAGGTGTTCCTAATGTTTTGTCCATCAGTGTATTTATGTTTCTCATTACATCACATTTTAAAACAATGATACATAAAAATCTTTAAGATTATCTCTGCATTGAGATTTCTCTTTGTGATCCTCTGTTTGATTGACATTTATAAAAAACATAATATTTTTTTGCTTACACGAAAATGTTATTATTAAAACGTTATGATCTATGTAGAACTGAACGTTCCCACTGTGCATTATTCTACTGAGCCTGTATGGAACTATTTGTTTCTCCAGCCCCACTCATCAGCTGTTTACAAAAAAAAGTGTCGGGTTGACCGCTTGTTGTCGTTTGAATCCCAGATTGCCCCTTTAAGATTTATGCAGAACTGAAGTGTCCTTGCAACTAGTCTGACTCAACAGTGGAACAGATCAGTGATGGTGAGTTGTGTTTTGGACACAGCTAGAGCAGGATACAGTGGTTCACTGAACCTCTGTTTAAAACAATGGAGCAAGCTCAGAGCGTCCCCTTGTGCCACTTTATAGAACGACAGGCTACCCTCCTCGAAATCCAGCAACACCCCTACCCTCTCCAGCCCATCGACCTCCACAGGGACAGCCACCTTCAGAATCAGAGGAATCAGAATGAGAGAAAACTTTATTGCAATGCAGCAAATTTGCCTAGGAATTTCTCTTGGTGTTGTACAGAGAAGCGTCCACATAGATCTTATTAACTTCTATATGTAATTCTATGGAAGCATCCATATCAGTTATCACTTCCGCATACCTTGTCGTGCAGGGCTTCAATCTGCCCCCTCTCACTCAGCAGGCACCAAGAATAGGGGTTGAACCCGATACGGCAGGTGTCTTTCTGGCCCTTACGGCCGATCTGACCCTCGCAGACTCCCACCTGTAGACAAGCGCAATGGTCTATGACAATGCTGTACTAGGCAGTGTGATTTTATTTTGGTACATTTGATTTAGCTAAAATAGTGCCAATAAAGGGTTCCCAAAAATTAAAAATCAATGATGTACTCTTGACAGGGCTTAGTTAAATGCAATAGGGATGTGAAATGTGTTCATGTTGTTGATGATGTTGTTTATGTTATGATGCGTTACTAGCTATATGCTATGTGATGTTTTACCTTTTTAATATTTGTACATGGCAATAAAATCTAATCTCCTCTGTAATAAAATCTAATCTCCTCTGTAGCTCAGCTGGTAGAGCACGGCGCTTGTAACGCGAAGGTAGTGGGTTCGATCCCCGGGACCACCCATACACAAAAATGTATGCACGCATGACTGTAAGTCGCTTTGGATAAAAGCGTCTGCTAAATGGCATATTATTATTATAACATATTAGAATAAAATGCCATTTAGCAGATGCTAAGAAACTAATAGCAATGGTACACCCTCTGATCTCTTACCTTCCATTTGCCCTCGTCCTTCTCCACCTCCACCTCCCAGTACGCACGGCCTTCCTCCAAGGGTTTAGAGGCCAAGACCTGGGGGAAGGAGCTAAAGCGAGCCCCCTGCTCTGGGTAGGCCTGCTGGACCTCGCTGTAAGACACCTTCCTGTTCTCCTCAGAGAGGAGCAGCTTGGGGTGGGCAGTGTCCGGGTCCAGACGGGGGCTGGTACCATCTGGACAGAACACACAGAGATATTGAATGAATACCAAGGTAGAGGCTGGTACCATCTGTACAGAACACACAGAGATATTGAATGAATACCAAGGTAGAGGCTGGTGCCATTTACACAGAACACAAAGATATATTGAATGAATACCAAGGTAGAGGCTGGTGCCATTTACACAGAACGCAAATAAATATTAAATGAATAAATATTAAATGAATACCAAGGTAAAGGCCCTTTACACAGAACACACAAGAGGGGCATGAGCAAAAGAGGTTTGTCAGTCAAAAACGACCCATAGTCATTGGCATTGAACTTGTCTGGTGCGGTGATTGATATAGACTGGCAGATTTTGAATGGTTCC
The DNA here is from genome assembly GCF_964263955.1 of Coregonus lavaretus. Taxonomy (NCBI): domain Eukaryota; kingdom Metazoa; phylum Chordata; class Actinopteri; order Salmoniformes; family Salmonidae; genus Coregonus; species Coregonus lavaretus. The sequence goes on from NC_139996.1 coordinate 5,878,278, forward strand.
GGATGGCGGTTTGCTAACCCTATGCCTTACCTAAACCCTAAATGGTCATCCTAACCGTAACCTATTTTAATACCCATGGCTGAATATCCACTTCCTTCTGAGTAGGGAGCTGGTATGGTGTAGGGCAGTGTTTCCCAAACTAGGGGTCGCCTGATATTAAAATGGGACCGCAAGAGAAACAATGAAATAAAAAAATCGCGCTTGGTTCATAGATCATCAGTAAACTCGGGTAGCAGCAGTTGTAATAACCAGCTGTTTCTGTTTTCTTCCTACAAATGTGGCTCTATCTTCTGAACGGTTTAAGCTACAACATATTACGACCCCATCACTGACAGATAAGACTCTCACGAGTCTTTCCCTCTACAATGCCCAAGCCGTGCAGGACTCATTAGAACAGATTGGACAAGACCAATCACTAAATCAGACTAGGGGAAAAAGAACATCATCAATTATGTTATTTTCGACACAAATTATTGCCTGAACATCTGCATTTCCCAATACCTTTCTGATGCATTTCAGTCACTTCAAACCACTTCCTTCAGAATGAAATACTGTCAAGTACTGTCAGACTGATTTGGAATATATATGGTCATAGCCCAAATTAAAAAATGTAAACATTGGCCGTTGATTACATCACATATTTCACATGGTGGGGTCGCATATATGTTTTTTTTTTTTTTTTAATATAGTAATGAGGCCAAAAAAGTTTGGGAACCCCATGGTGTAGGTACTGTATGAGATTGGGGGTGACTTACAGAGCAGCCTGAAGGGGTCCCGGTCAGGCAGGGAGATGACCACTGAGTTCAGCCGCCTCGATGTCCACTCCTGTAGGCATCCCAGCCTGGCCTTGTCCACCTCCTCTGGAGCCTCCAGCTCCTCCACAGAACAGCTCTCGGACACACTGGAGAGGGCGGAGCAGGAAGAGGAAGAGGAAGAGGAGACAGGATATGAGGTTTACTCTCAATACAGGCTGTAATACTATTACTAAGAATCTATTTGTCAAACCATACTACGGCTATTTTCATTCTGTAAATATACCTGAAACTAACCACGGTATCCATACATGTCATAACGCTACGACAGTGAATGTCGCCTGATCTACAGAAAACGTAGCATACATACTTTCACCAAGGCACTTAATCTGTAGGAGGGATGTTGGGGAATAGTGGTCTGAGTAATTTAGAAAATGAAGCGAAGCGTATTCTATAATTATATAAGAGCTCTTAGACTTTCTGCTTAACACACCGACTCAGTTCTGCTGACTTGGTAGGACTTCATTTCTCTCTTAGAAACTATATGAGAAGTAGCCCATCGTCATTTATAATAGCTGCTTACCTTTTGGTTATCTTACTGTACTCCTGTAACGAACAAAAGAAAAGATAGGGAAAAACATGGGTACATGGATGTTACATGTAATTAGTTCCGGTATGTAAACACACTCTCCATACAATAGTACCATTTAGTACGTGCCCTATGTTCCTCCAGGAACTAAGAGGATTAAGTAAGTCAAGTAAGTACCACGATGAAGGACTGCTCCTGTACGCGTGCAGCCCCCCGGGTGTCGGCCAGCCCCTCCAGAGTATGAAGACCCCTTTGGAGGGAGGAGAGGGACTCCTGGAGCTGGGTCAGCTGTTCCTCCAGCCCCCCCACTGCTCTGCTCTCCTCCTGGGTACACACAGCACATAACAATTGAAAAAAAAAACTCACTACTGTACTAATTTTTTTTAAACTACGTTTTAATTGAGAAGTAGGCATTGGTCGGTCTGAGGCCGAAAAAAAAGAAAGGAAATTCACATGAGCACCAAAGGTACCAACAACAACTCCAGATTAACGCCCGTGATTTTGGAATGAGTTGTTCGACCAGCAGGTGTCCACATACTTTTGGCCATGTAGTGTAGCTGTGTTGTTGCCGAGCAACCGAGTTGCGACACCGTGTTAGAACTCTGAGCTTTGGCTAAAAAAAATATGTTAGCATTGTCAGAAATGCTACAAAAAAGGTAGCACATCTTTGGTTCTTAATGGACAGAAATGAGCACGTGAAAGCAATAAATTACACATTTAATCAAAACTGTTGCCCCTACAAACGTATTCAGTCCGAAAGGTGGCAAGTCTGATGGTCCCTTTATGGACACCTAGATACTGAGCTAGGTCAGGGACAGACATTTTATTTCTTTGACTAATGCTAACGACCTTGTTCAAAATCCAGTATGTGGTTCTGGTTAACGGCCGGACGGCTCATGAGGAGAGGCAGGGAGTGTGTTGTGTACCTCCAATCAAGGTGATTTGCTCATTTTCATCGACATTGGTGTCATATTGGCTTAGATATGATGGTAGGGAGATTTTAATTTAACATTGAGCTTCAATCAAAGCCTACTATTGGGCGCCAGTCAATTAAGAGAGCGACAAGTGTCACTACAGGAAGTACAGCCCACGTTTTTGTTCTAGACCTGCACCGACACACCTGATTCACCCATCACTCTCTTAATGCAGTTGCAATTAAAGGCTTTGTTTTTCTTGTTTTTTTTTTAGCTTAAAAAGGCAACATATCCTACTAGAACACATACATTTCAGTTGACTGTTGACTTCCAAGCACTGTTTCATTATTATTATTTTTTTTTAGGATAGAGTTGAGCATGTTCTCTCCCTTCTTTACCCGAGTCACACACAGCAGGGCCGTGCCTTCCTCCTGCTGCAAGGCCTCCTTCATGGCCCCGTACCGCTGCTGTACCCCCGCACGCGCCTCTCCCAGCAACATCTGGGGAGAGGAGGAATCAGTGTTGACATAGTTGTATCCAAAACGCCTTACATACAGATACAGCCAGTGTAGTGGTGAGTCTAATGCAGTTGTCATCATGGACCCTGGTTTTAAAGGTCTAGGGGGATACAGTAGGATTTTACTCCAGGTCAGACTTAAAATACCTGGTCCAACTAAGGTCCTGTCTTCTTACCTGGAATCTCAGTTTCTTCTCTGTAATCTCAGTCACTCTGCTCATTAATGACTGTTCTGTTTCCTGCATCTTCTTCATCTCCTGTTTCAGATTCCCCTGCAAGACAAAACATAGTGTCATCATCCTGTTTCAGATTCTCCTGCAATACAAAACATAGTGTCATCATCCTGTTTCAGATTCCCCTGCAAGACAAAACATAGTGTCATCATCCTGTTTCAGATTCTCCTGCAAGACAAAACATAGTGTCATCATCCTGTTTCAGATTCCCCTGCAAGACAAAACATAGTGTCATCATCCTGTTTCAGATTCCCCTGCAATACAAAACATAGTGTCATCATCCTGATTCAGATTCCCCTGCAATACAAAACATAGTGTCATCATCCTGTTTCAGATTCCCCTGCAAGACAAAACCTAGTGTCATCATCCTGTTTCAGATTCCCCTGCAATACAAAACATAGTGTCATCATCCTGTTTCAGATTCCCCTGCAATACAAAACATAGTGTCATCATCCTGATTCAGATTCCCCTGCAATACAAAACATAGTGTCATCATCCTGTTTCAGATTCCCCTGCAAGACAAAAAATATAGTGTCATCATCCTGTTTCAGATTCCCCTGCAAGACAAAAAACATAGTGTCATCATCCTGTTTCAGATTCCCCTGCAAGACAAAACATAGTGTCATCATCCTGTTTCAGATTCCCCTGCAAGAAAAAACATAGTGTCATCATCCTGTTTCAGATTCCCCTGCAAGACAAAACATAGTGTCATCATCCTGTTTCAGATTCCCCTGCAATACAAAACATAGTGTCATCATCCTGTTTCAGATTCCCCTGCAAGACAAAACATAGTGTCATCATCCTGTTTCAGATTCCCCTGCAAGACAAAACATAGTGTCATCATCCTGTTTCAGATTCCCCTGCAAGACAAAACATAGTGTCATCATCCTGTTTCAGATTCCCCTGCAAGACAAAACATAGTGTCATCATCCTGTTTCAGATTCCCCTGCAATACAAAACATAGTGTCATCATCCTGTTTCAGATTCCCCTGCAAGACAAAACATAGTGTCATCATCCTGTTTCAGATTCCCCTGCAATACAAAACATAGTGTCATCATCCTGTTTCAGATTCCCCTGCAAGACAAAACATAGTGTCATCATCCTGTTTCAGATTCCCCTGCAAGACAAAACATAGTGTCATCATCCTGTTTCAGATTCCCCTGCAAGACAAAACATAGTGTCATCATCCTGTTTCAGATTCCCCTGCAAGACAAAACATAGTGTCATCATCCTGTTTCAGATTCCCCTGCAAGACAAAAAACAGTGTCATCATCCTGTTTCAGATTCCCCTGCAAGACAAAACATAGTGTCATCATCCTACCATCAATAGAAAACATGCTTTTGTTCTCTGAAATATGTATTCATACTATAAACGCTTGTGATATGGTTATTCACCACTACGATCCTTTAGTTGGACAACATTAATACTATAGCTCATACAACTGGGATGTGATGAGGTACGTTTTTAGTGTTTGGTAATAGTTAGGTAATCCTCCCTCCTCTGTTTCTCACCCTCAGCTCCCTCTCGGCCTCTCTGATGCTGACGCAGGCGTGCTCCCGGTGCGACCCGATCACGGTACACACGGTGCAGACACACACGCTACACTGCTGGCAGTAGATCCGGTTCATCTCCTGGTGTTCCGGGCACCTGATGGTAATGTAAGTTGTACTTGTAATTCAGCTTGTTGCTGCCAGTTGTATAATGATTTGTCAAATAATCCATCAAATAACAATTATCAACTTAATGAAATGTTGAAACACAAAAGTATTACAAGAATCAAGACATTACTGCAATACCATCCGAAGTTGTTAGGAATTTGAAAAGGAAATTCACATGGGGCACCATGATGCTGTTTGATAAGGTTTGAACACAGACAAAAATAATACCTACACATATACAACAGAAAGCACACATGGTAGAACAGTTGAGAGTACAAGTGCAAAACACCATCAACATACAAAATACATTTCCTCTCTCCTCGCAACTGACCTTATCATCCAATGGGTTTTGAGAAGGAGGAGGAGGAGGAGAAGAGATGATGCAAGGAAATGCAATTGAGATTGAAACCTTACCTCCAGGGTGAGATGTCCTCCACGGCGGGTACCAGGGTGTGGCTCTGGAAGACAGGGGACTCCAGGTGGGGGCGGAGGTGGTCGGAGCACATGGAGGCCCCACACACCAGGCAGGTCTTCACCGCAGGGAGAGAGCCCTGGCTGGGGCAGTAGTGGCAGGGCAGGAGGGTCTCCCTAGAGGTCTGGCTGGAGGTCTGGCGAGCCAGGCTGGGGGACAGGTTAGTACGTCCAGGGGACAGATTGGTACGTCCAGGGGACAGGTTGTTGGCAGCACGGGTAGGAGAGGTGGAGGTGCTGATTAGACCAGGGGATCTGTTGTGGATGTCTGGAAGTGTCTCCCTCTCAGCTTCAACAGGCTTCTCCTTTGTAGGGGTGACTAAATGTAAACGGGTTGTTTGGGTAGTTTCAGCAGATTTCTTGGCGGGTGTGTGGGGTTCTCTCACAGGGGGTGGCGGTGGGTCCAGTTCAATGACGGTGATTCTTCTTGGCGATGTGTTGTTGATGCTACCTGCTGCTGCTGGTTCAGGTGATTTTCTAGGGTCATTCAGGGGTTCTCTTGTAAGAGGTTCTGTTGTAGCAGGGGGTTCGTCCAGCTCAATGGGTGGGTCTCTCCTAGGGGACCTAGACCTATCACATGTCAGGTCCGGACCTCTGGCAGTGGCAGACTTTTTACTAGACGGTTTGGTTGCTAAGGAGAACGGTGCTGCTGGCGCCTCCTCCTCACTGGACAACTCAACGTCAGACGACGTGTTCTGATTGGCTGAAGAGGAGGAAGAGGAAGTGGTGGGTATCTTACTGTCACCAGCCTGTCCCTTGGAGTGGGAGGAAGAGGAGCTGCCAGTGGCTTGTCTCTTGTTGTCGTGACGATGGCCACCTGGGACAGGTGAACTGGCAGGTCTCTTCCCCAACAGACGCTTGGATAGAGAGATGGAGGATCTCTTCCCAAGGGTCCAGCCCAATGGATTGATCTCAATGACTTCCACTTCATTGGCTCTGCCTATATACCCAACAAGACACACATAACACAAATAAATTAGTAGTGATTAGGCCCATTTAGGATACATCAAAAGGGCACAAACCCTAGCTAAATCAAATAAATAAAAAATTGTCACGCACTGAATACAACAGGTGCTTGCTTACAAGCCTTCCCAACGATGCAGAGTTAAAAAATATTTACAAATAAACATAATATCTTTAGATAGAATAGAATAAGGTCTATTGATTATAAGGCAAGTGACTAGACTACAGTAGACTTCGACCTGTGTCGTTACTCGTGGGCGTCAGTCAATATAATGCTGTTGTTAATGTTCCAATCATAGCCAAGTCATCATCACCATATTAAAACAACGTGTTAACAATCGGTTATTGTTTTACTGTAGGCCTAGTACCATTAGACACGTAATTTACATATTTCCCAGCAGTAGCATACCTTTGGAAATGTTCGTTCCCATGACTAGCCAGCCAACCTGGGGTGTATTCATTATGTCTTGCAACGGAAACTGTTTACCGTTTAAGAACCAAACGGAAGCTGACAGAGCAAACGGAACGAAACATACCAGAATTTGTCCAATAGAAACTCTCTTTTCGTTTTCCGTTTGAAGTAAACGGTTTGTGTTGCAAAACGTTTTGTAACAGACGAAACATTTTGCAACAGAATCGGCGTAATGAATACACCCCTTGTCCCCAGGCTAATCGCGCATGGGCGGATCTTGTCTGGGGAATTTAGGAAGTTACCTGTGGCTGCGGTGGTGCGTGTATGTGCAGGCGCTTCATCTCGCCACGGCCTTGCGGTTGTGTCTCTCTTAAACCCAAACGGTAATGTCTTGTACTCCTCCTTGCACTCGGGACAGTAGTAGGGACCGGTGGGCGAACCGCTCCATAACTCCTGTATACAGCAATAGCAGAAAAAATGTTTGCATCTCAGCGCGGGCGGATTCCGACAAATACCGTGGCATAAAGAACACACCGGGGGCTCGCAGGACGGGGTATCCAACGACGCACCCATCTTGCCCGGTAAAAAGCGATATTTGTTTCGTTTTTTGTCAACAACACGACAGAGTAGACAGTCAGGAAACGAAAATGTCAAATTAGGAGGAGCCAAGTGTTTGAATTACGTACCCAGTCTAGTCCGCCCACTGTGCCCCACACTTAAAGATACAGTAACACAATCTCTTGTTTTACCCGAAAACATGTTGTTAGGCCTACAGATCAAACTACGCAGTGGCCTGGCCTAGTGTCATCATTTGAAGAAAACAAATACATGAGGAAAAATAATGCATACTTGTTGCCCTACCCAGCAGTTTTTGGATTGCTATGATTGTAAGGTACCCAAGGGTTAAAAGCATACTGGCCTCTCTCTCTCTCTCACACACACCATTTTGACTTCACATTACATAGATTTTGAATGTTTTGTAACATAGATTGTGGAAGTTAATCTCTGAACATAGGCCTACTCTAACCTTATAGTTATTTCTTAATCAGATTTACTGAACAATGCCATTACGTGTTCTGTGTTTCATTCATAGTTTAAATTATCCAAGGTGGCCTGGGCTTTTGGAGCTGGGACATAATATAATAATATGCCATTTAGCAGACGCTTTTATCCAAAGCGACTTACAGTCATGTGTGCATACATTTTTACGTATGGGTGGTCCCGGGGATCGAACCCACTACCCTGGCGTTACAAGCACCATTGCTTTACCAATTGAGCTACCTGAGGACAAACACTTCTGAATGTAGTAATGCATTCAGAAACAGATCAGACAAACACTTCAAAATAGGGCCTACAGCAGCCTTTTCCCAATCTCGATCCTGGGGACTGGGGAGGGGGTGCACGTTTTAGTTTTTTTGCACTAGCACTACACAGCTGATTAAAATAATAAATTCATCATCAAGCTTTGATTATTAGAATCAGCTGTGTTTGTGTAGTGCTATGGCAAAAAAACTAAAATGTGCATCCCCTCCCCAGTCCCACTCAAAGGTAGCCTGGCTGACACGACCAGAGAGGAAAAGGAGAAGCCAGAGGGATGACTGGGCCCAAAATCTGTCTTCTCCAGCAGGTGGTGTTTTAAAATAATTTTTTTAGCTCATCAATCGACAAGTTTTTGTATGGAGGTCAATCACAGCGTCGAATTTGGTTAACAAAAAAATTTAATCGCTTATTTGCTCGAATAGAAGTTTGGTAACGATTAGGTTGTTCTGAGTGTACTGATTAAAGGAGGACACGTGACATCACGGCAACTTTTAGAAAAAACACTAGTTGTGCCTATTGTTCACACGTATCTGCCCACTCATTGGCTAGAATGGTCTCACCTGATCTTGCCTCCTCCCCGACTGCCTTCCATGTTTTAAGACATTTATTTTCATTGTTAGAGCTCTGACATACTGGTCTGGACAGGAGGCCTTTGTAATTGCAGTATTCGCTCAGAAATTGAGCTGAAACAATGATTGCTTCTCAACAACAACAAAAAAAGGACTTTGAGGTAAGTGTTCGCCAGACTAACTCATAGGTCCCACTCACCCAAGCAGGCACATTAAAACAAGGAGCACTGATAAAGCATTAGAATGGCAGAGTATTTCAACCACACCACCTCTAACAAATTGGAACTGAAAGAATATGACTGTTCTTTATAAAAAGCCAGTTGCTCCCTGACAAAACAAGCGCACACCCTGCTGAAGCTTACAGCACCTGGTATTCCCAGGGAGTCTGCCAGCCAAGTACTAATCGGGCCCAACCCTGTTTACCAGCCGAGGCGGATGAGATCGGGTTTATTCAGGCTGGTATGGCCGTAAGCAAAGGAGTAATTGTCGGTACACAATATAAAGTTGATGAGCCTCTGGAATAGACCTCTGCCAGCTCCTCTGTCTTTCAATATTGGCATTACAGAAATATGTATACAGAGATTGACAGCTTCTAGTGTAAAAAAAAAAAAAGGCAGACGAACGTGACCGACAGCAGCACACTTATCAGCACCAGTTTTGCGGACAGCACTCATATCACACCGGAATGTTATTTATTTTGTTCACATTATAATAATAATAAGCCATTTAGCAGACGCTTTTATCCAAAGCGATTTACAGTCATGCGTGCATAATTTTTTTTTGTGTATGGGTGGTCCCGGGGATCGAACCCACTACCTTGGCGTTACAACCGCCGTGCTCTACCAGCTGAGCTACAGAGGACCACGTTATCAGGGCAGGGAAGCACATACAAGCTGCTTTTGAGTAAAATAACAATACAACATGATATTATTGATGTTAATACATATAAGACAGTTGCTTCCTGATTAAATAGTACAGAAGTATACTCTACTGGACAAAAAGCTTACAGTACCTGGTATTCCCAGCAGTGGCGTACTGCAGTTTCGCAAAGTCTGAGCAAGGGCCAGAAATATACACTGCTCAAAAAAATAAAGGGAACACTAACATAACACATCCTAGATCTGAATGAATGAAATAATCTTATTAAATACTTTTTTCTTTACATAGTTGAATGTGCTGACAACAAAATCACACACAAATTATCAATGGAAATAAAATGTATCAACCCATGGAGGTCTGGATTTGGAGTCACCCTCAAAATTAAAGTGGAAAACCACACTACAGGCTGATCCAACTTTGATGTAATGTCCTTAAAACAAGTCAAAATGAGGCTCAGTAGTATGTGTGTGGCCTCCACGTGCCTGTATGACCTCCCTACAACGCCTGGCCATGCTCCTGATGAGGTGGCCGATGGTCTCCTGAGGGATCTCCTCCCAGACCTGGACTAAAGCATCTGCCAACTCCTGGACAGTCTGGTGCAACGTGGCGTTGGTGGATGGAGTGAGACATGATGTCCCAGATGTGCTCAATTGGATTCAGGTCTGGGGAACGGGCAGGCCAGTCCATAGCATCAATGCCTTCCTCTTGCAGGAACTGCTGACACACTCCAGCCACATGAAGTCTAGCATTGTCTTACATTAGGAGGAACCCAGGGCCAACCGCACCAGCATATGGTCTCACAAGGGGTCTGAAGATCTCATCTCGGTACCTAATGGCAGTCAGGCGACCTCTGGCGAGCACATGGAGGGCTGTGCGGTCCCCCAAAGAAATGCCACCCCACACCATGACTGACCCACCGCCAAACCGGTCATGCTGGAGGATGTTGCAGGCAGCAGAACGTTCTCCACGGCGTCTCCAGACTCTGTCACGTCTGTCACATGTGCTCAGTGTGACCCTGCTTTCACCTGTGAAGAGCACAAGGAGCCAGTGGCGAATTTGCCAATCTTGGTGTTCTCTGGCAAATGCCAAACGTCCTGCACGGTGTTGGGCTGTAAGCACAACCCCCACCTGTGGACGTCGGGCCCTCATACCACCCTCATGGAGTCTGTTTCTGACCGTTTGAGCAGACACATGCACATTTGTGGCCTGCTGGAGGTCATTTTGCAGGGCTCTGGCAGTGCTCCTCCTGCTCCTCCTTGCACAAAGGCGGAGGGAGCAGTCTTGCTGCTGGGTTGTTGCCATCCTACAGCCTCCTCCACGTCTCCTGATGTACTGGCCTGTCTCCTGGTAGCGCCTCCATGCTCTGGACACTACGCTGACAGACACAGCAAACCTTCTTGCCACAGCTCGCATTGATGTGCCATCCTGGATGAGCTGCACTACCTGAGCCACTTGTGTGGGTTGTAGACTCCGTCTCATGCTACCACTAGAGTGAAAGCACCGCCAGCATTCAAAAGTGACCAAAACATCAGCCAGGAAGCATAGGAACTGAGAAGTGGTCTGTGGTCACCACCTGCAAAACCAGTCCTTTATTGGGGGTGTCTTGCTAATTGCCTATAATTTTCACCTGTTGTCTATTCCATTTGCACAACAGCATGTGAAATTTATCGTCAATCAGTGTTGCTTCCTAAGTGGACAGTTTGATTTCACAGAAGTGTGATTGACTTGGAGTTACATTGTGTTGTTTAAGTGTTCCCTTTATTTTTTTGAGCAGTGTATTTAGCTAACAGCTAACTTCCTACAATCTATACAATTTGCAATGCCGCAGAGAACATTTTTCATTTTTAAAGCTAATTTCCTGCTATTCTACACATTTTGCTATGAGGCTGAGAGAACATTTTGCAGTTTTACAGCTAATTTTCTGTCATTCTAAAAATGTTTGGTATGGCTTTAGTCTGCCTAAACTGAGAATTCTCAACTCCACGATTATGTACATCACATTAATGGAGTGGAGTGGCGATGAGTGTGCGGACTGTATCTCTGACTACATCGAGTCGCTGTCAGTCGATACGTTAAAAAATGTAAATTATTTAACCCTTACCATGTAACTATGTTTGTCCTCTGTAGCTGCGTGCCTTTGTTTGCTGAAATCCTTACTCTTTTATAAACCGTTCATCAAATACAACCACCGACTGTTTCTGTTGCTCTAAGATGGCAACTCAGCGTGAATGCCAATAGAGCTCGCCAGCTTGTAGTCCTAAAACACAGAAATGAGCTACAGCTACCTATGGGGGAAATGAATGGGGTTTTGGGATAAACGTTAAATTCTGAGGCTTAGGAGATCAATATAAGTTTTGTTCTATGAGAGATAATATCAGTCAGTTAACATGACCTTTATGAATTATGAAGCCTTTGTGCTTTTTCTGATTTACATACATTCTTCGAAATTCACAAAAAAGTGACTTTAGCTGAAATGTATAAGATCTCCTAAGCCTGTTTACCGCAGATCTTATTTTTAGCGTTTATCCCCCAAAAACATACATTTCCCGATAGGCTTTGGCCAACGAGTGCCTGCAAAAAGATAGCATTACTATTACTGCTCTATATAGGCTCTATGCACGCATCACTTCCGCCTTGGCGTAAGGATGCTTGGGCATGTCCGGTTACCGGAAAAAAACATTAGACAGTGACAGTAGACCGTTATGATGGCAGAGATGAAGTTTACAAGGTGTTTGCTGGAGTTGCCTAAAGTATCTGTTAATGATATACGGACGGTCGTCCGGACATCCAGTACGACACCACGTAGCAAACTGGATAAAGGCTTCACATTTTTACGTTTCTTATTTTCTTTGCAACTTTGAAGGTAATATGCTAACGCTAGCTAGCCTGAGCTAGAAGCCTTGCTTTGGTGTTTTAAGTCATGACTCCGTCCCGCTTCATGTTAATCATGCTTTAAATAAAGTTTAATCATGTGTATATACACCTCTCACTTCATGTGTTTGTACTTTTATGAAAGTGTCAGGTAAAAACAGGGCTAGAAATGAGATCTCTGTGAGAGCCCACTGCTACCGCTCAATGAAGAACCTAAACCCACCACACCAGCTGAGAGTAGGACTAGATTAAGTGACACGTTCAAAGTTCTGTTGAACTTGTTCAAGGTTCCGTTCAACACATGTTTTACTCGTTTTAATGTTACCACAGCTTTGGTTGCCATTGCTAAGAGAACACTTTAGAACTTTAGTGGTTTCCACGGTAGCTGAACAGTGGTAGCCTAATACAGACCAGGGTAGCTGAGTGGGAATTGCCATGCTTTGTTGTTGTGTCTGTTGTAAAAAAATTGGAGTTTGGTTTGAAATGTAAAAAATAATGAGATTACTACTTTTTCCTGACTTGATGACTGCAATGACAGTAACATATTCCACTCAGCTATTCTTCAAACTGCTGATGTTCTACTCAAAACTCATCTTTACTTCATTCTTTATAAACATATGGCCCAACTTCCTTGCTTTTGTACTTGATGTTTCTACTTTTCAAGAGGAATTAGGAGCAAAACCTTCCCTCTACTGTTGTTATTGGTACTAGGCTACAATGTTGCACCACTCACCTACTGCTCTGCCAATACTGTTTGAAGGTAGGTAAATGGCACAAGACAATAGGTAAGTGGTGGGAGACAGTATAGCCAAGTGGTGCAAGACAGTAGGAAAGTGATGCAGAAAGCACAAAAGTGACACGAGACAGTAGATAAGTTGCTTCCACCAGTAAAAAGTAGAAAGAACAAGTTTAGCTCCTCCTCCTGCTGCTGTAGACCCTCGTCTTTCAAAACCCCATTAAATTATGCTTCTGTGTATTTCAGATGACATTGCGTGATTCACAGCCAGTTGTGCTGCTGTTAAAAGCTACTGTTCCCGTGTGGTTGGGTGTGGAATATGCAATCATTTGGTTGCATTACTATATCAGACCGCCCATTACTCTGAATGTGGCATGTCTGTCGTCCCTCCTGTACTTTCGTGCACTGAAAACAGAGCAGAAGTGGCATAAACCACGAACAATGGTTTGTATCATTTCAATACCAGACAGTTGTGTCGCATGCATACTAGCATCTCTCCTAATACCGTCTCATAAATAAACAGGGAGTGAAGCCAGGACCTGTGGATGCCATGGTCCTCTGTAGCTCAGCTGGTAGAGCACGGCGCTTGTAACGCCAAGGTAGTGGGTTCGATCCCCGGGACCACCCGTACACAAAAAAATGTATGCACGCATGACTGTAAGTCGCTATTGGATAAAAGCGTCTGCTAAATGGCATTATATATATTATATATGGTTGTAGTGAAGCCCAAACCAGATGCTACTCCGGCAAGCGGAATTAGGTATGCAGAGTCCAATTAAATAGGCAGACTACAATGTGTTGCGAAATAAATGTTATTAATCGCTGTTAGATTCTGGTGTATTTCCTAGTGAACCCTTTACTTTTCCTGATATTGTTATTCCAGATCTACACTTTACAAGGGCTACAGCGGTGAGCTACCAGACCCATCAACCCTCAACCCACTTCCTGCCTATGCTGACATGGAACCAGACTCTCTTCCCCTTATCTGCAGAATGAACATCACATCTGACAAATCACTCGTGGACTCCATTTTTGGCAAGGTACAAACTGTCAGTATCCTGTCATATCAACACCCACCACCTCCACCTGACAGTGTTATAATAATAAATAATATGCCATTTAGCAGACGCTTTTATCCAAAGCGACTTACAGTCATGTGTGCATAAATATTTTTACGTATGGGTGGTCCCGGGGATCGAACCCACTACCCTGGCGTTACAAGTGCCATGCTCTACCAATTGAGCTACAGAGGACCACGTGTGTTGTCATCCATGAGGATGCACCACTGTTCCCAAAAGTGCCACTGGACGGTTACCATTTATAACCAACAGACTGTTCATACGAGATCATGACGGATCAAGAAAAGCTTCACCTCAGTTCTCTGTCCGTGACTTTGTCACAGTCACACCTGATTGAGGAAGCAACCAGATGCCAAAGTGAAACACCCGAGTGGCATTCACTGAGGAAGGAGAGAGTGACTGCTTCACATTTCCGGGAGGTAAGCCATGTTAGAGGTACAAGCACAGCAGAACAACTGGCAGAAATAATTATCAGAGGGACAAGACAAACACCACTAATGAAAAGGGGGCTGGAAATGGAAGCAGGTGCATTGAAGGACTATGCAGTTCTAAAAAATCTTAATCTGACAAAGTGTGGGCTAGTCGTGCATCCGGACGCACCTTGGCTGGGTGCATCGCCTGATGGGTTGGTATATGACCCACTTGAGCCACCATCATTTGGTCTAGTTGAAATGAAATGCCCAAATGTAGCCAGCTACATAGACTGCAAGTTCCTGAGATTTGACTATGGCCTAGACAAATTGAAGGAAAGCCATTGTATTGTTATTAAGTCCAGGGACAGTTACTCATCACAGGCATGGAATGGTGTGATTTTGTTGTCTGTGCCCACGATGACATTTTTGTGCAGCGCATTTGCCGAGACAGCACTGTATTAAGCTCCCTGAAAGAGAGATGTGATTTGTTTTTCTTTAACACATACATGTCAAAATACCTCTCTATGAAAAGTAACTGAACAGACACATGAATTATTGTACAATCATTTTTGTCAGAACGCTGAGTGTGGATGTGGTGCAGGGAATCAAGCGCAGGCACAAAGGTGTTCGTCAACAGTCTTTAGTAGTCAAAATGAACTCCAAACAGGAGAAATAGCCAACCCAACCGGGAGGCAAGAGCGACTAAACGCACACACACAACAGTGAGTAAAACAAGAAAAGGCGCACGCAGTGCGGACTCTCAATAAACACAGTATGAGAGAAAAACCCCATCAACATGAAAACAGCTGACAAAAACAATCACACATAACACCTGACCCAACATACGAAACTTAAATAGGAAACACAATCAAACACTAACAAGGGACAGGTGTTACAAACAGACAAAACCAAACAAACATGAAACATCGAACAGTGGCAGCTAGTACTCCGGGGACGACGACCGCCGAAGCCTGCCCGAACAAGGAGGAGGGGCAGCCTCGGCCGAAACCGTGACAATTTTAAAATGTATTTTGTCAACTGTCTTATTTACAACATTGTAATATTAAAGGGGCGCTATGCAGTTTTGGTCATTTCTTCGCTTTTTTCTCTATAGAGCTCCCCCTACATATAGATATTTGGCAGCTACTATGTTTACTTGTGTCCGACTCCTCGCTCGGTCAGCCTGCCGTTTCCTCTTTCTCAGTTCCTCCGAGATGATAAGATGATGCAATATATCTTGCTTTGTAAGAACAACTGTAAAATATATTCACCGTTGCATTGCCAGTGTGAGGGGCCTCATCAGTCTTTGCTACACTTCGTGTCTCTTGTCACCCGTATGATCTCGCAGGTGGCTGGGCTCTATCTGCTTCCAAAAGGCCATCAGGTGGGCATGACTCGCAAACCTGTGGGACATACGTGTTACATTTCTATATGTTAAGTGTCCATACACAACATTAAATTGCAAGCATGTTAGCATCCTTATTGACAGTTATACGACATCTTAGAACATGTGGCACTAAGGTCAGAAACTGGACCACGCACACGTCAGTCATTTTGCTTACTGCTCTTCTCAGTATTTTAAAATACAATTAATGCGCCAGTAGATAGCCTAGATAGATACTTTACTCATCCCGAGGGAAATTCAAGGTTTCCAGTAGCTGACAACAACACACATCACACATGCAACATTTAAACAGATAATACTACTAGTCATTGTTGACAGCTCAAATACATAGGCCTATACATTAAACACATTGGACATTTTTTATTTACCTTGTGAAAAACCTTATGTCATCATCAGATCCAGCAAACCGCTCCAAGCAGAACTTGCTGCTGATAGTTATCTCCTCAATTTGATTTCGGAGCCTTGCTATCTCTACACTAAGTTCTTCATTGTGGTCAAGGGACATATCCAGCGCAGCAGGTTCAGTACTGTTGCAGTAGTCATGGTCAGGAGGACAGTCCAATTCCACAGACGGATCATTCATGGTTTCTGCGTTGGGACGCTCGGTCCCTTCCCAAACTCCGGGCCGTGGGGCTGGAAGACTGAAATTGTTGAATTGAATTGAATCGCCAATTTATGTAGGCCTACGTCTCCAAATACTCATTGTCCAATCAAGTCTCACAATCTAAAGCTGTAATGATCTGCAACATTTTATTGGTGTACACATCATTTTTAGATTGTGAGATTTGATTGGACAATGAGTATTTGGAGATGTAGGCCTATGTAATCCAAGGGGCCAGGGTTCTGTTATAGAAGCACAGTTTTGACTGCTCCCACGGTCTTGCTTCTGCCCGGCCCAGAAATACAATTTCCATAGACAGCCACATAGAAAAGTCAGATTAGAAAATTCCTACTAAGACACTTTAGTCAAAACCTTTGTGCACAAAACACAAAACTATTATAAATAATTGTCGGTGAGACCGATTTTGTTTCACCAACAGCCAAAGATTATTAAAATGGTATATTCATCCAACGTCTGCCATGTTTTTGGATGACGTGATGACGTTGTCACTGCTCCCTTGCGTGTCTCTCTCTCGTGCTAGTGCGCGTGTGAAGTTGGGCTTTGTAAACCTAAACCGGATGCAACCTGGATATAGATGGCCCATGAATCCGCATATGCGAATGTCAGTAAATTACGTTGAAAACAACAATCGGACATCTTGGACATAGTCTCTAGTTCTTATTATACATTAGTGACATCATCTGAGATTCAATGGCGGACATGAATAAAGATGGCGGCTCCCATGTACTAAGTTCACCTTACTATACAGTGCTCTCTATTATACAGTGCTCTCCATTCATCTTTTTTTGTATCTGCATTAGCACAGTAAACTTGATCCCAATTATAGCTCCAAGATGGCGGCAAAAAAAACATTTATTGGCACATTGAACCATGTCGCGCTCGGTAGTTTTAAAAACTGTGGGAATTACGGACATCGTGGTTAAATAGTACAAGAGTACACCATGCTGGACAAAAATGCTTCCAGCACCTGGTTTTCCCAGGCAGTCTCCCATCCAAGGACTAACCAGGCATGACCTTGCTTAGTTTCCAAGACCGGGCATATTGAGGCTAGGCTGTAAGACAGTTTCTGTATTGTATATATGATATGTACATATGCCTCCAGCGAAGGAATAAGTATTGGTACACTATATGAAGTTTGACACTCGAGAAAGTGCAGTGAGAAAACATAGAAATAGAATCAATGGGATAAATAGCCATAGTTACTTTGTAATACAGGAAGATGAAGAACAAACCATGCTTTCATTTCAATGGCATATATTTGAATTTTGTGAAAATAGCAGGCCTATGAATAATGACTTCAGGCAAATACATCAAATAACGTTACCAGTACATGACTTTAGTCATTAGAATAGGCGACTGACTTGACCACCACTACAAGTCATCATCGACATTGAGATGAACTACCTCAAACGTAATTCCATCATTGATCCTAATATAGGAACACTAAACCAGTCAATTGAATTGTCCTACTTTTTCTTTACAACGACAGGGGGTGCACCGTTCCTGGAGGTACTGCAATACCAGGTCGATGCGTGGAGTGGACGGAGCAAGCCCCTATTCCATCTCCCTATTCCAAAAATCAATTTAATATATGGTCCCCAGATAGGGGACGTATCAGATATTAAACTGATAAGAACAGATACTACACTTGATCTTAGCCAAAAGGCCGAGAAGCGATACCGCAATGCTTTCGGAAGGAAGGTGCCGTTCTCCGACACGACAAATTCATTGACGGCTACACCAAAATGAGCTCTGTAATCTTTCCACCAAATATCAAAAATGATGGTTTTAAAAATTGGTGGCAGAGATTGGTCAGAGTTGATCAACCTCGGAAATAGACACTTTTAACTGTTACAATGTAACAAATTGGTAGGTTTCATAATCACGTGGACATCCGCCCTCCAATCGGAAACGAGAGAAAGCCTTGTCGAATTAAAACCAGATTAACAGCTAAATTGGAATAATAATCTATCAAATACGGGTGGGATAAGAGTGGTATGGTATATGTGGTAAGAGCTTTCATTGTCTGTGTATATGTCCCCTTCATTTATCCTACGGTTCTGACTTGGTGTACAGGGAGAACACTGTAAGAACGGCCCAGGTTCTGAATTCTGTCGCTGTACATTTCAAAAGTGCTGAACAAATAGTTATATTGACAACCTCCGTCCTAGCTCGCTCATTAATATCTTAATCAAAATTACGGATTGCCTCTTATCCGCTCGTCGTCCCCTTATGCGATAGTTTGTACATCTCAATTGTCAGTAGAAACCACATCTGTTTATCAAGTCAGCCATATCAGCTATGTTTTTTTTTAAAGGCATTAAATGAGGCTGAATGAACTGTTTCGCTGCCAGACAAGGCTCCGCTGATAGCCAGGTGTAGCGGTGGTAAGGTGTTGGGACTCTGCTGTTGGGACAGCTTTATGTAGGCCCTAACAGTTTGTGGGCACCGTTTGTCACCGTTATAGTGCAGTTAATGTATTGTTTAGTGTTGTGTTGGATAAGAGCTAGGTAAATTAGTAATCCGTTTGGAGAAAGGGAATTGTTTTAGATGATTCTTCCTTATGATCCCTGGAGATGAATGTGAAACCAGCCATATGGAAGCAAACTGAAAATCATATCAACATGACAATTAAATCTATCGGGGCCTCTTTCCACAGTGAAATAGGCTATAAATAGCAGTGCTAATATTCAGAATGGCCGAGATTCCGACCCAAGTTAAGCGCTTGTGAACGGAACTCAATTACCTATTTATGCGCTTTTCTCTCTATGCGTATTCTGACCTTGAATTTAAGAATGAGAATAGCATACTATTCACCCCCCTATTCGTTTGAGGTGGAGCTCGAATTAATGAAGCTGTGGCGGTGTGTCTACAGATAAACCATATTCTGACTTTGATTTAATTCCCTAATAATTCCACCGCCGGGAGGAAACCATGATCAAGGTCATGTGAACCTTCCGGTTCCAAGTGGAAAAAGCATTTACTGAATTTTTTTCTAATAGAAATAACACTATTCTCCATGCACTGTAATTTATAACTTGATATGATCTATCGAAAACAGTTAGGTAAATTAATAATCCGTTTGGAGAAGGGGATTGTAAATGTAGATGATTTTTCTTTATGATCCCTGGAGACGAATGTGAAACCAGTCATATGGAAGCAAACTGAAAATCATATCAACATGACAGTGAAATAGCATAGAAATAGCTGTGCGGTTACTGAGATTTCTGATTGTGTGCCCTCATAATTGTCTCCTGAGTGGCGCAGTGGTCTAAGGCACTGCATCGCAGTGCTAACTGTGCCACTAGAGATCCTGGTTCGAATCCAGGCTCTGTCGCAGCCGGCCGTGACCGGGAGACTCATGGGCGGCGCACAATTGGCCCAGCGTCGTCCAGGGTAGGGGAGGGAATGGCCGGCAGGGATGTAGCTCAGTTGATAGAGCATGGCATTTGCAATGCCAGGGTTGTGGGTTCGTTTCCCACGGGGGGCCAGTATATAAAAAAAAAATGTATTCACTAACTGTAAGTCGCTCTGGATAAGAGCGTCTGCTAAATGACTTAAATGTAAATGTAAATGTATAATTTGCGTGGATGAAATTTGGAGACCCAAGCTCTAGGCTTCCGTAGGGCTAAACCTGCCGAGTTGATGTATGCTCTTTAGAATGTTTTGATGATATTCCCAGGCTTTTATTTGACCATTTGTATCATGTTAAATATTAGCCACTATCTGGAGAACCGTCAGTAATACCCACATACATTTATTTTTGCGATAATTTTGGACATGTAGCCTATTTGAATCATTATGGAACTCAGACCATTTACATGTACATTTTACATTTACATTTACATTTACATTTTAGTCATTTAGCAGACGCTCTTATCCAGAGCGACTTACATATATATTTTTTTTTATACTGGCCCCCTGTGGGAATCGAACCCACAACCCTGGCGTTGCAAACGCCATGCTCTATCAACTGAGCTACATCCCTGCCGGCCATTCCCTCCCCTACCCTGGACGACGCTGGGCCAATTGTGCGCCGCCCATGAGTCTCCCGGTCGCGGCCGGCTGCGACAGAGCCTGGATTCGAACCAGGATCTCTAGTGACACAGTTAGTGAGAACCAGGATCTCTAGTGACACAGAGCGACTTACAGTTAGTGAGTGCATACATTTTTTCATACTGGCCCCCCAGGTTTAACCACATGTAGCAGATTAAACCTGGAGCCTGGCGCACCGTTAACGACGACTGGACCGTTGTCAGTTCCATGATAAGTGAGAATGAAGGTAGATTTACAGGATTATTGTTCAACCACTATTGTACAGTTTTTTCCACATTCCAATATTTCATGGATTGAACTTGAATATGACAACTTTCAGGATGAATCAAACCAGTGTATTTTTTATTCATCAATATACAGCATTTCGTGTGTAAAGGCCTCCAATGCAATAGGCCTAATGGTATTTTATGTGCATGACATGAAGTGTGTTGTAGTGACTGTGTAAGCCTAATTGTAAAAGGATGCCACCAAAGTGCCATGTTTGCAAAAGTTTATTATGTGGAGCACACATTTATGCAGCCATGACCTCTCCGTAGGCCGCAATGTGGACTCCCGAGTGGCGCAGTGGTCTAAGGCACTGCATTGCAGTGCTCGCTGTGCCCACTAGAGACCTGATTCGAATCCAGGTTCTGTCGTAGCCGGCCGCGACCGGGAGACCCATGGGGCGGCGCACAATTGGCCCAGCGTCGTCCAGGGTAGGGGGGGGGGGGGAATGGCCGTTAGGGATGTAGCTCAGTTGTTAGAGCATGGTGTTTGCAGCGCCAGGGTTGTGGTTTCGATTCCCACGGGGGGTCAGTATGAAAAATAAAATAAAAAGATAATGTAAGTCGCTCTGGATAAGAGCGTCTGCTAAATTACGTAAAATGTAGACCAAGCTATCATTACAGTCCAGTGCCATGGACATCGTGGAAGTTTGGCCTCTAGTAATTTAGGAGGACGACTTTATGCAGGCCTCCTCACAATGGCCATATCATACAAGGCTCTACAGACTGATTTAAAAAACACATAGGCTTTTTTTTATTGTATACATTATTAGCGTTGATGATGTGCTGTATGTATTGAAGTCAAGTGGTTCAACATTCAAATGCATTTTGATTGACCACATAGTACAGCTTGGCAAGGCGACGGTGGAACTCTGGCGCCACCAAGTGGACAATACCTCAGTTCCCTTGTGGCTGTATTGCTACCAGAGATATTTGATATAAAGTCAAATGTTATGTCAATAATGTTATCTCCAAATTATTTCCCCCACCCGTATTTGATAGATTATTATTCCAATTTAGCTGTTAATCTGGTTTTAATTCGACAAGGCCTTCTCTCGTTTCCGATTGGAGGGCGGATGTCCACGTGACTATGAAACCTACCAATTTGTTACATTGTAACAGTTAAAAGTGTCTATTTCCGAGGTTGATCAACTCCCAATCTCTGCCACCAATTTTTAAAACCATCATTTTTTATATTTGGTGGAAAGATTACAGAGCTCATTTTGGTGTAGCCGTCAATGAATTTGTCGTGTCGGAGAACGGCACCTTCTTTCCGAAAGCATTGCGGTATCGCTTCTCGGCCTTTTGGCTAAGATCAAGTGTAGTATCTGTTCTTATCAGTTTAATATCTGATACGTCCCCTATCTGGGGACCATATATTAAATTGATTTTTGGAATAGGGAGATGGAATAGGGGCTTGCTCCGTCCACTCCACGCATCGACCTGGTATTGCAGTACCTCCAGGAACGGTGCACCCCCTGTCGTTGTAAAGAAAAAGTAGGACAATTCAATTGACTGGGTTAGTGTTCCTATATTAGCATAAATGATGGGATTACGTTTGAGGTAGTTCATCTCAATGTCGATGATGACTTGCTAGTGGTGGTCGAGTCAGTCGCCTATTCTAATGACTAAAGTCATGTACTGGTAACGTTATTTGATGTATTTGACTGAAGTCATTATTCGATAGGCCTGCTATTTTCACAAAATTCAAATATATGCCATTGAAATTAAAGCATGGTTTGTTCTTCATCTTCCTGTGTTACAAAGTAACTATGGCTATTTATCCCATTGATTCTATTTCTATGATTTCTCACTGCACTTTTTCGAGTGTCAAACTTCATATAGTGTACCAAGAGTTATTCCTTCGCTGGAGGAATATGTACATATCATATATACAATACAGTAACTGTCTTACAGCCTAGCCTCA
The DNA here is from genome assembly GCF_964263955.1 of Coregonus lavaretus. Classification (NCBI taxonomy): domain Eukaryota; kingdom Metazoa; phylum Chordata; class Actinopteri; order Salmoniformes; family Salmonidae; genus Coregonus; species Coregonus lavaretus. The sequence continues at coordinate 5,900,929 of NC_139996.1, forward strand.
ATATGCCCGGTCTTGGAAACTAAGCAAGGTCAGGCCTGGTTAGTCCTTGGATGGGAGACTGCCTGGGAATACCAAGTGCTGTAATTATTTTTGTCCAGCATGGTGTACTCTTGTACTATTTAATCAGGGAGCAACTATTATCAGTTGCTGCGTTTGATTAGAGAGGCGATCGGAGGCCGGAGGGCAGAGAATTTGTGCTTTATTTTTATTGAAATGTGTTGTTCTGTTGCACTATTGTTTTTTCTGTCCCGGGTTAGGTGGTGGTTTGGTGGTGGACTACAGCCCTTTGGGCTCTTTCCTTTGCTTTATTTATTTCTTGCTTTTCTTTGTGTTAGCTTGCTGTTGTTGTTGTGTGTTTAGTTTTTACTTTACTCAACAACAAAAAAACACATTCTTATATGTTTGTGTTCTTTGTGTTTCCCCATCCTCCTGTATCCCTAGTTTCCCCTTAGTTTTCCCCCCTTGTTTTTTATTGTCTTGTGTAGTGTTTTCTAGTTGGGGTGGCTTGCTGGCTAGCCGGTCTGTTAGCTTGTTAGCTTGACTGGCCTGCTGGTGAGGCTGGCTAGCCTCCTCGCCCCTCAGTCTTGGCTTGTTAGTGAATATTTGTTTGTTTTCCTGTGTCCCCCCCATCCATATTGTTTCCCCAGTTCTTTACCCCATTTAAAATTCCCTCTTGTTTGTTCTTGTCCGCTGGGAGGTTTTAGTCTTCCGGCCTGCTAGCTTGTTAGCTTAGCCTGACCTGCTAGTACGGCCTGCTAGCCTCCTAGCCCTTTGTTAATTGTTTTGTTTGGTGTGTCTTTTTTATTTTATTTTCCCTCGTGTCCTTTCGTGTCCTTTCCACCATAGTCCTCGGAGAGAACAGGGGCCATGTTCACTACCAGGACCAGCCAAAGCTATGCCGTAAGTGTGGTGAACATGGCCACCTAGCAGACGCCTGTGACAAGGTGGTCTGTATGAAGTGCCGGGAGGTGGGCCACCGCTACGAGGATTGCACGAACGGAAGGTCGTGCAACCTCTGTGGCGAGCGGTCCCATCTCATCTGCAGCTGCCCCTCCTCCTGGGCCAACAAGGTAAGGGCTGGCAGGATGGAGGCGGTGGCCGCGGACCGGGCTTCCGAGCGCCAGGTGGAGGAAGTGGCAGTTGCCATGGAGGCAGTAGCGGAGGAGGTGGTGGCGGTAGTGGAGGAGGTGGTGGCGGTAGTGGAGGAGGTGGTGGCGGTAGTGGAGGAGGTGGTGGCAGTAGCGGAGGAGGTGGTGGCGGTAGTGGAGGAGGTGGTATAAGAAGTGGAGGGCGCGGAAGGCGCGGTGGTGGAAGAAGTGGGAGGGGAGGAAAAAACCCTCCCCACCCCAACCCCCCTGCCCCAGACTGAGGTGACCCCTGAAGGAGAAAGGGCCGAGAAAGACGGCTCTGGAGAGATGGCGAGTGAGAGCTCCCCAAGTGGGTCAGACAGCATGATGACAGTGTCAGAAACGACAGTGTCAAGTGAGGAAGGTACAGGAGAGGGGGGAGAGACCCTGGACGAACACCTTCCCCAACGGAAGAGAAACGCAGAGGAGCTCTCCGACCCCGAACAGGGCGAGGAAAAGAAAGGTAAATTGGAGTGGGTGAGCTCCCAGGGGGAGGAGGAATCCACGGTCTTCCCATCCAACTCTCCAAACCAGGACTCGTTTTTAAACCCAGTTTTAACCTCCTCTCCCTACCGCCCCCCCCCCCTTACCCCGTAGGGAGAGAGAGAAAGGACCTGAAAAATAACCCCTTTTAAACTGTTTTAATGCCTTCTTTCCTTTTAGCACTGTTTTTACTCACCTCTTTCATGGCTTTTAACATCACCACCATTAACGTTAGGAGTGTAAAAACAGAAGTAAGAGCACAGTCGGTTTTATCCTTTTTAGAAAGTGTTAATTCAGATGTGTTTTTATTGCAGGAGTGTGGTCTACCCTTTTTATCCTCTTACAGCAAATGGGAGGAGAAGTGGCAGCACGGGCCCTCCATTTGGAGCGGATCCAATTTTAACAAAAACGATGGTGTTGCCATTTTATTCAAGACCCCACAGGTGGTGTTGAGGGGGAGCACAGTGGTGGTTGGAGGGCGTGCTCTTTTAGCCAACTGCACCTTTATGGGGAGGGATTTTAACGTACTAAATGTATATGGTTTTAATAACAAACATGACCGGTGCACACTATTAGAAGACCTGCAGTCCCACATGCTGGGGAGGGATCCTCTAGTGGTGGGTGGGGATTTTAACTGTGTTTTAAGCAGAGCAGATAGGAGAGGAGCGGGAGAGGATTTTAAGGTAGATAGGTCAAGTGTTTTATTGCAAGGGTTGTGCAGGGATTTTAAACTAACTGACTGTTTTAAAACCTTGCATCCAAGAGAGGAGGGCTTCACCTGGACCAGTGGTGACGGCACCAGAGCCTCTCGCATCGACTACAGTGAGGGAAAAAAGTATTTGATCCCCTGCTGATTTTGTACGTTTGCCCACTGACAAAGACATGATCAGTCTATTATTTTAATGGTAGGTTTATTTGAACAGTGAGAGACAGAATAACAACAAAAAAATCAAGAAAAACGCATGTCAAAAATGTTATAAATTGATTTACATTTTAATGAGGGAAATAAGTATTTGACCCCTCTGCAAAACATGACTTAGTACTTGGTGGCAAAACCCTTGTTGGCAATCACAGAGGTCAGACGTTTCTTGTAGTTGGGCACCAGGTTTGCACACATCTCAGGAGGGATTTTGTTCCACTCCTCTTTGCAGATCTTCTCCAAGTGCTGATGTTTGGCAACTCGAACCTTCAGCTCCTTCCACAGATTTTCTATGGGATTAAGGTCTGGAGACTGGCTAGGCCACTCCAGGACCTTAATGTGCTTCTTCTTGAGCCACTCCTTTGTTGCCTTGGCCGTGTGTTTTGGGTCATTGTCATGCTGGAATACCCATCCACAACCCATTTTCAATGCCCTGGCTGAGGGAAGGAGGTTCTCACCCAAGATTTGACGGTACATGGCCCCGTCCATCGTCCCTTTGATGCAGTGAAGTTGTCCTGTCCCCTTAGCAGAAAAACACCCCCAAAGCATAATGTTTCCACCTCCATGTTTGACGGTGGGGATGGTGTTCTTGGGGTCATAGGCAGCATTCCTCCTTCTCCAAACACGGTGAGTTGAGTTGATGCCAAAGAGCTTGATTTTGGTCTCATCTGACCACAACACTTTCACCCAGTTCTCCTCTGAATCATTCAGATGTTAATTGGCAAACTTCAGACGGCCCTGTATATGTGCTTTCTTGAGCAGGGGGACCTTGCGGGCGCTGCAGGATTTCAGTCCTTCACGGCGTAGTGTGTTACCAATTGTTTTCTTGGTGACTATGGTCCCAGCTGCCTTGAGATCATTGACAAGATCATCATGTGTAGTTCTGGGCTGATTCCTCACCGTTCTCATGATCATTGCAACTCCACGAGGTGAGATCTTGCATGGAGCCGCAGGCTGAGGGAGATTGACAGTTATTTTGTGTTTCTTCCATTTGCGAATAATCGCACCAACTGTTGTCACCTTCTCACCAAGCTGCTTGGCGATGGTCTTGTAGCCCATTCCAGCCTTGTGTAGGTCTACAATCTTGTCCCTGACATCCTTGGAGAACTCTTTGGTTTTGGCCATGGTGGAGAGTTCGGAATCTGATTGATTGATTGCTTCTGCGGACAGGTGTCTTTTATACAGATAACAAGCTGAGATTAGGAGCACTCCCTTTAAGAATGTGCTCCTAATCTCAGCTCGTTACCTGTATAAAAGACACCTGGGAGCCAGAAATCTTTCTGATTGAGAGGGGGTCAAATACTTATTTCCCTCATTAAAATGCAACTCAATTTATAACATTTTTGACATGCGTTTTTCTGGATTTTTGTTTTGTTTTTCTGTCTCTCACTGTTCAAATAAACCTACCATTAAAATTATAGACTGATCATTTCTTTGTCAGTGAGCAAACGTACAAAATCAGCAGGGGATCAAATACTTTTTTCCCTCACTGTATCTGTTTACCCGTGACTGCCTGCCAACTGATGCTAGAATAACCCCTGCTTGCTTCTCAGATCACGTAATGCTGACGTGCACCCTTTCACTAACTTCGGGTGTGACTGTAGGAAGAGGGCCCTGGAAACTGAACTGCTCCCTTTTAGAAGATGATAGAGTAGTTAGTCAGTACAGGGAGCAGTTCAGCCAGTGGCAGACGCTACAGGACTTCTTTGATACACGAGCACAGTGGTGGGAAATGGTGAAGGGTAAGACGAGGACCTTCTTTAGAGAGATAGGAAAGGGAAAAAGTAAAGAAAAAAATGTTGGGACTGCAGAGGCGACTGGAAAGGTATTTTAATCTAGTTCAACAGGGCTTTGATTTTAACCAGGAAATTAAAGAAGTAAAGAAAGAAATTGCATTTTTAGCAGAACAGAAGAGCAAAGGGGGTTATTTTAAGAAGGAAATAAAGGGAATTAGAAGAGGGGGAGAAGTGCACTAGGTACTTTTTTAAAGAAGATAGTTCGCGAGGGTAGGTTAATGACAGGGTTGAAAAATAAAGACGGGGTTTTAAAAACAGACACAGAGGAAATAAAATAAGTAGTTGAGGATTTTTATGGGGAACTGTTTGGGGAAAAAGACGTGTGTGAGGAAATCATGGGGGACGTTTTAACATACATTGACAGGACTTTACCCAACACGGACGACCTAACCAAAGACCTAACAATGACAGAACTCGACAAAGGACTGAGACATTTTAAGAGAGGTAAATCACCGGGGGAGGACGGCCTCCCCTTGGAGTTTTATCTGACCTTTTGGGATGTTTTAGCAGACGAACTTCTGACTGTTTTTACCGACTTCGAACAACTCGACAGACTACCTGACAGTTTTAGAGTAGGAATCGTGACCCTTTTACATAAAAAAATGAAAAGACTGACCTGAAAAACTGGAGACCGATTACCCTTTCAAACTTTGATTGTAAACTTTTTACTAAGGTTTTAACACTCAGAATGTCTTCTGTTTTAGGGGAGGTGATCCACCCGGACCAAGCCTGTGCCATTCCGGGAAGGAAGACCATGGACAGCCTAGTACTGATCAGAGATGCCATCTATTATGCGAGAGACAGAAACATGCGGCTTATAGTCCTACATTTAGATTTTGAGAAAGCTTTTGATCGGGTCTCACACCAGTACCTCTTCAAGGTACTGCTAAAATTGGGGTTCCCTGAAAGGTTTCTAGCTTGGGTGGGATTGCTGTATGGGGACATCACCAGCAAAATCCTTGTAAATGGGCATTTGTCAAGAGCAGTGGGAGTACACTGCGGCGTCCGTCAGGGATGTCCATTATCTCCCCTCCTGTTTGTGGCTTGCATCGAACCACTGGCACAGGTCTTGAGAAGGGACCAACGGATCAGTGGGGTGGGTATCCCGGGGAGATGACCACCAAGTGCGTTTTTTTACATGGACGACATCAACATTTTATGCACAGACCTTTTATCTGTCGACAGGACCCTGGACAGGACTGACTGGTACGGACGAGCCTCTGGGGCGAGACTGAACAGAAACAAGACAGAGGCCCAATTCTTCGGACCGTGGGCAGACTCAGACTTGACTTTTATGCACGATTGTTTTATTGTTTTAAATAAACAACTTGTACCTTTTAACAAATGTAATTGTAATATATAAATGCTGGTTTTTATGCTTTTTATGCCGTTTTTATGTGTAAAAATGAGTTTAAAATATATGAGCTGTTTTTAAAGGAAATGAATCAATAAAAAATATCAGTTCCACAAAAAAATTAAAAATAAAATAATCTGTTCTTATCAGTTTCACATCTGATAAGTCCCCTATCTGGGGACCATATATTACATCGATTTTTGGAATAGGGAGATGGAATAGGGGCTTGCTCCGTCCACTCCACGCATCGACCTGGTATTGCAGTACCTCCAGGAACTGTGCACCCCCTGTCATTGTAAAGAAGAAGTACGTAAAGTCAATAGACCGGGTTAGTGTTCTTATATTAGGATCATGATGGAATTACATTTTTATTTATTTTTATTTTATTTCACCTTTATTTAACCAGGTAAGCCAGTTGAGAACAATTTCTCATTTACAACTGCGACCTGGCCAAGATAAAGCAAAGCAGTGCAATAAAAACAACACAGAGTTACATATGGGGTAAAAAACATAGTCAAAAATACAACAGAAAATATATATACAGTGTGTGCAAATGTAGCAAGTTATGGAGGTAAGGCAATAAATAGGCTATAGTGCAAAATAATTACAATAGTATTAACACTGGAATGCTAGATGTGCAAGAGATTATGTGCAAATAGAGACACTGGGGTGCAAAAGAGCAAAATAAATAACAATATAGGGATGAGGTAGTTGGGCGGGCTAATTTCAGATGGGCTGTGTACAGGGGCTGTGATCGGTAAGGTGCTCTGACAACTGATGCTTAAAGTTATTGAGGGAGATAAGAGTCTCCAGCTTCAGAGATTTTTGCAATTCGTTCCAGTCATTGGCAGCAGAGAACTGGAAGGAATGGCGGCCAAAGGAGGTGTTGGCTTTGGGAATGACCAGTGAGATATACCTGCTGGAGCGCAGACTACGGGTGGGTGCTGCTATGGTGACCAATGAGCTAAGATAAGGCGGGGATTTGCCTAGCAGTGATTTATAGATGGCCTGGAGCCAGTGGGTTTGACGACGAACATGTAGTGAGGACCAGCCAACAAGAGCGTACAGGTCACAGTGGTGGGTAGTGTATGGGGCTTTGGAGACAAAACGGATGGCACTGTGATAGACTACATCCAATTTGCTGAGTAGAGTGTTGGAGGCTATTTTGTAAATGACATCGCCGAAGTCAAGGATCGGTAGGATAGTCAGTTTTACGAGGGCATGTTTGGCAGCATGAGTGAAGGAGGCTTTGTTGCGAAATAGGAAGCCGATTCTAGATTTAACTTTGGATTGGAGATTATTTATGTGAGTCTGGAAGGAGAGTTTACAGTCTAACCAGACACCTAGGTATTTGTAGTTGTCCACATACTCTAGGTCAGACCCGTCGAGAGTGGTGATTCTAGTCGGGTGGGCGGGTGCCAGCAGCGTTCGATTGAAAAGCATGCATTTAGTTTTACTAGTGTTTAAGAGCAGTTGGAGGCTACTGAAGGAGTGTTGTATGGCATTGAAGCTCGTTTGGAGGTTTGTTAACACAGTGTCCAATGAAGGGCCAGATGTATACAAAATGGTGTCGTCTGCGTAGAGGTGGATCTGAGAGTCACCAGCAGCAAGAGCGACATCATTGATATACACGGAGAAAAGTGTCGGCCCAAGAATTGAACCCTGTGGCACCCCCATAGAGACTACCATAGGTCCAGATAACAGGCCCTCCGATTTGACACACTGAACTCTATCTGAGAAGTAGTTGGTGAACCAGGCGAGGCAGTCATTTGAGAAACCAAGGCTATTTAGTCTGCCAATAAGAATGCGGTGGTTGACAGAGTCGAAAGCCTTGGCCAGGTCGATGAAGACGGCTGCACAGTACTGTCTATTATCAATCGCGGTTATAATATCGTTTAGGACCTTGAGCGTGGCTGAAGTGCACCCATGACCAGCTCGGAAACCGGATTGCATAGCGGAGAAGGCACGGTGGTATTCGAAATGGTCGGTGATCTGTTTGTTAACTTGGCTTTCAAATACTTTCGAAAGGCAGGGCAGGATGGATATAGGTCTGTAGCAGTTTGAATCTAGAGTGTCACCCCATTTGAAGAGGGGGATGACCGCGGCAGCTTTCCAATCTCTGGGGATCTCAGACGTTATGAAAGAGAGGTTGAACAGACTAGTAATAGGGGTTGCGACAATTTCGGCGGCTAGTTTTAGAAAGAAAGGGTCCAGATTGTCTAGCCCAGCTGATTTGTAGGGGTCCAGATTTTGCAGCTTTTTCAAAACATCAGCTGTCTGAATTTGTGTGAAGGAGAAGCGGGGGGGGGGGCATGGGCAAGTTGCAGCGGAGGGTGCAGAGTTGGTGGCCGGGGTAGTGGTAGCCAGATGGAAAGCATGGCCAGCTGTAGCAAAATGCTTGTTGAAATTCTCGATTATTGTAGATTTATCGGTGGTGATAGAGTTTCCTAGCCTCAGTGCAGTGGGCAGCTGGGAGGAAGTGCTCTTATTCTCCATGGACTTTACAGTGTCCCAAAACTTTTTGGAGTTAGTGCTACAGGATGCAAATTTCTGTTTGAAAAAGTTAGCCTTTGCTTTCCTGACTGCTTGTGTATATTGGTTCCTAACTTCCCTGAAAAGTTGCATATCGCGGGGGCTATTTGATGCTAATGCAGTACGCCACAGGATGTTTTTGTGCTGGTCAAGGGCAGTCAAGTCTGAGGAGAACCAGGGGCTATATCGGTTCTTAGTTCTGTATTTTTTGAATGGGGCATGTTTATTTAAGATTGAGAGGAAATTACTTTTAAGGAACAACCAGGCATCCTCTACTGACGGAATGAGATCTATATCCATCCAGGATACCTGGGCCAGGTCAATTAGGAAGGCCTGCTCGCTAAAGTGTTTTAGGGAGCGTTTGACAGTGATGAGGGGTGGTCGTTTGACCGCGGACCCGTTACGGACGCAGGCAATAAGGCAGTGATCGCTGAGATCCTGGTTGAAGACAGCTGAGGTGTATTTAGAGGGTATGTTAGTCAGGATGATATCTATGAGGGTACCCATGTTTACGGATTTATGGTTGTACCTGGTAGGTTCGTTGATAATTTGCGTGAGGTTGAGGGCATCTAGTTTGGATTGTAGGATGGCCGGGGTATTAAGCATATCCCAATTTAGGTCACCAAGCAGTACGAACTCTGAGGATAAATGGGGGGCAATCAATTCACATATGGTGTCCAGGGCACAGCTGGGGGCTGAGGGGGGTCTGTAGCAAGCGGCAACAGTGAGAGACGTATTTCTGGAAAGGTGGATTTTTAGAAGTAGAAGCTCAAACTGTTTGGGCACAGACCTGGATAGTATGATAGAGCTCTGCAGGCTATCTCTACAGTAGATTGCAACTCCACCCCCTTTGGCAGTTCTATCTAGACGGAAAATGTTATAGTTGGGGATGGAAATGTCAGAATTCTTGGTGGCCTTCCTGAGCCAGGATTCAGACACTGCTAGAACATCAGGGTTGGCGGAGTGTGCTAACGCAGTGAATAACTCAAACTTAGGAAGTAGACTTCTGATATTTAAGTGCAAGAAACCAAGACTTTTGCGATTACAGAAGTCAGCAAATGATAGCGCCTGGGGAGTAGGAGTGATACTGAGGGCTGCAGGGCCTGGGTTAGCCTCTACATCACCAGAGGAACAGAGGAGGACTAGAATAAGGATACGGCTAAAGGCTTTAAGAACTGGTCTTCTAGTGCGTTGGGTACATAGAATAAAGGGGGCAGATTTCCGGGTGTTGTAGAAAAGATTCAGGGCATTATGTACAGACAAGGATATGGAAGGATATGAGTAAAGTGGAGGTAAACGTAAGCGTTGGGTAACAATGAAAGAGATAGCATCACTGGAGGCATCAATTGAGTCGGTCTCCGCGTGTATGGGGGGTGGGACAAAGGAGCTATCTAAGGCAGGTTTAGCTGGGCTGGGGGATCTACAGTGAAATAGTACAATTAGAAATAACCGAAACAACAATAAGCTAACCATGTTTGGGCTGAGGCTAAACATAAACAGGATGTAGTACCGTAAAAAGGAACAGTCCAGCAGACATCAGCTGTGTAGCTGAGTTATCATAAGGTCCGGTGAACAGCAATAGGATAGTTCAGAGGCTGCTAAAGCACTAGCGAGTAAGAGGCCACGGCTAGCGTGTGCTAGCGGGCCGGGGCTAGCAGATGGAATCTTCGTGGTCGACGTCGTAACCACATCAGACGATTTCGTCGGCAGACCAGTCGTGTAGGATCGGCGGGGCTCCGTGTCAACACTAGGTGGTCCCGTCCGGTTGACAGAGAGGTAGATAGCCGGGAGATGGGCCTAGCTCAGGATGATTAGCCAGACCACAGCGTCCATTTTGTTGCAGCTAGCTGGTAGCGATGAATCTGGAGTTAAAGGTCCAGTGATTCTGGCAGAAAAACTGATATGTTCTGGGTCGATAACGCGCTGTGCAGACTGGCCGAATATCCGGTGATTAATGTCCAGTGATTAAATTAATCCAGCAGAAAAAAAATCCAATGTTCTGGGTGAAATACCGCTAACTGTGGCTAATAGCAAGTAGCTAGTTAGCTGGCTAGCTAGTTTCAACTGGAGATTCTAGATAAAAGGTAAGTCAATAATAGAATCCGTTCCACATTGAGTGAGGCGGGTTGCAGGAAAGTATATTTTGTAGAAGGATGAAAAGTCTGATAGGGAAATATGTACGAAAAATACAAAAAAACAGGGTATTTACAGGCTATTTACAGACACACGACAAAAACAGAACTGCACTACTACGCCATCTTGGTATTGATACAAACGCTGAGGATAGATGGTGGGCAATCAGTTCACATATGGTGTCCAGGGCACAGCTGGGGTCTGAGGGGGGTCTGTAGCAAGCGGCAACAGTGAGAGACTTATTTCTGGAAAGGTGGATTTTTAGAAGTAGGAGCTCAAACTGTTTTGGCACAGACCTGGATAGTATGATAGAGCTCTGCAGTAGATTGCAACTCCACCCCCTTAGGAAGTTCAATCTAGACGGAAAATGTTGTAGTTGGGGATGGACATTTCTGAATTTTTGGTGGCCTTCCTAAACCAGGATTCAGACACTGCTAGAACATCAAGGTTGGCGGAGTGTGCTAACGCAGTGAATAACTCAAACTTAGGGAGGAGGCTTCTGATGTTAACATGCAAAAAAACAATGCTTTTACGGTTACAGAAGTCAACAAATGATAGCTCCTGGGGAGTATTAGTGATACTGGGGGCTGCAGCGCCTGGGTTAGCCTCTACATCACCAGAGGAACAGAGGAGGACTAGAATAAGGGTACGGCTAAAGGCTTTAAGAACTGGTCTTCTAGTGCGTTGGGTACAGAGAATAAAGGGGGCAGATTTCCGGGCATTGTAGAATAGATTCAGGGTATTATGTACAGACAAGGATATGGGTGGATATGAGTACAGTGGAGGTAAACCTAAGCGTTGGGTAACAATGAAAGAGATAGCATCACTGGAGGCACCGATTGAGCCGGTCTCCGCGTGTATGGGGGGTGGAACAAAGGAACTATTTGAGGCAGTTTGAGAGGGACTTGGGGCTCTACAGTGAAATTGTATAATAAGAACTAACTGGAACAGCAATAGGCAAGGCATATTGACATGGGAGAGAGGCATAAAGCAATCACAGGTGTTATTTGAGAGAGCTAAGACAACAACTGGTAATGGCAATGAAAGTTTGGGCTGAGGCTAAACAGATAAACAGGACAGGGTACCGTGTAAAGGAACAGTCCAGCAGGCATCAGCTGTGCAGCTGAGTGATCATAAGGTCCAGTGAACAGCAATATGTGAGTTTGAGAGCAGTTCGAATTGGTGCTATAGCACAGGCGAGCAGGAAGCACGGCTGTTGTTTGCGTGTGCTAGCGGGCCGGGGCTAGCAGATGGATCTTCGTGGTCGTCGCAACGGGAAGCCTGTTGAAACCACAGACGATTACGTCAGCAGACCAGTTGTGATGGATCGGCGGGGCTCCGTGTCGACTCTAGGAGGTCCCGTCCGGTTGACAGAGAGGTAGATAGCCGGGAGATGGGCCTGACTCGAGGCTAGCTCAAGGTTGATTAGCCAACAACAACATCCCATTTGGCTGCAGCTAGCTAGCTGCGATGATCCGGTGTTAATGGTCCAGTGATTCAGTGATTCCGGCAGAAAAACCGATATGTTCTGGGTCGATAACGTGCTGTGCAGACAGTGCAGACTGGCCGATAATAGTCCAGGCTAGAGCTGGCTGGTAGGTAGTGCAGGCCATGGACAATGGTGAAAAACCGCTAACGGTGGCTAATAGCAAGTAGCTAGTTAGCTGGCTACTCCCGTCCGGTAGACAGAGAGGTAGATAGCCGGGATGTGGGCCTGGCTCGAGGCTAGCTCAAGGCTAACTGGTGCTTGCTTTGGGGGCAGTGGTGATTAGCCAACAGCAACATCCATTTGGTTGCGGCTAGCTAGTTGTGATCCGGTGTTAATGTCCAGTGATTCAGTTATTCCGGCAGAAAATCCAATGTTCTGGGTGAAAAACCGCTAACGGTGGCTAATAGCAAGTAGCTAGTTAGCTGGCTAGCTAGTTTCAACTGGAGATTCTAGATAAAAGGTAAGTCAATAATAGAATCCGTTCCACATTGAGTGAGGCGGGTTACAGGAAAGTATATTTAGTAGAAGGATGAAAAGTGTGATATGGAAATATGTACGAAAAAAACAGGCTATTTACACGGACACACAAGAGTACACGACCGCACTGCTACGCCATCTTGAGATGAGGTAGTTCATCTCAGTGTCGATGATGACTAAGTCGTGGTGGTCAAGTCAGTCGCCTATTCTATTGACTAAAGTCATGTACTGGTAACATGGAATGCCTCTCATACCTGTAACGTTATTTGATGTATTTGCCTGAAGTCATTATTCGATAGGCCTGCTATTTTCACAAAATTCAAATATATGCCATTGAAATTAAAGCATGGTTTGTTCTTCATCTTCCTGTGTTACAAAGTAACTATGGCTATTTATCCCATTGATTCTATTTCTATGATTTCTCACTGCACTTTCTTGAGTGTCAAACTTCATATAGTGTACCAAGAGTTATTCCTTCACTGGAGGCATATGTACATATCATATATACAATACAGTCAATGTCTTACGGCCTAGCCTCAATATGCCCGGTCTTGGAAATTAAGCAAGGTCATGCCTGGTTAGTCCTTGGATGGGAAGACTGCCTGGGAAAACCATGTGTTGTAAGCATTTTTGTCCAGCATGGTGTACTCTTGTACTATTTAATCAGGGAGCAACTGTATTTACCGATTTACAGTTTCTCTCAATCGCACACAAGCATTTTTTGAACAAGGTTGTCGATTTTCTAAAAAAGTCCACAAGACAAACAACTTTTGCAAAACAGTAAATTGGTTTTCATAATGTAGTTGTCTTTTTAAAATATACATACATTCATCAAAACTATATTATACCGTTAAAATTGCAAATACATTCATCAAAAGAACACGACTGCCTGCAAAAAGATTAACACAAGTATACTTGTCTCTGAGTCCAGTAGACAAAACAGGAAATCCCAGTAGATCCATGCAGTCACTAAATCATGATCAAAATTGGAAGTACAACTATCCAAGGTGCAGAATTTCACCAAACAATTTCATACACATCAAATTTGATTCTTGATTAAAAAATATTAAAAAATATTATTATTATAATATACTCGATCAAAGTTCATT